>NW_025889339.1:30699-49557 GCF_002878395.1 Capsicum annuum
AGTTAATCTCATTAAAAGTGGGAAATAACTTGTTTTAAGAACCCTTATTCGTTTAAGAATAATTATAAATGGTTCATGGGTATGAAAAGGCCTCAACTACCTTCAATTAAATAAAAAATGGAGCAACTTTTAACGTTAGTCTTTTTCTTAGCAGCACACATGTAATACCCCGTTCTTCTACCTAGCTTAAAAATCTTCCCAAAAATATTAAAGACTTGCTTTAAAGGATGAATACACTTTTATAAATGTGGAATTTTTAAAGATTTTGACTTTTTGTAGTGTGGAAAGTTGAATAAGCTTTCCATCGATACTAAATTCTCCTAAATCCGGTATCGAGATAGAAAGTTATGGCCGAAATACAGAAAGCAGTTTGAACCATCTAGGTGCGATGGAAAGGACCGATGGACGGTCGATCTAGCAACGGGCCATCACCCAAACCATCACATCAGAGGCAGTGAGTCAACCTTCTGGCTAGGCGTGATGTAGTGGCCGATGGACTATCGAGCTAGCAACAGACCGTCGCCTAAACCATCGCAACCATGGTAGAAAGATCACATTCTGGCCTAGTACGATGGGAAGGTCAACGAGCTGTTGAGTCAGCGATGGACCATCGCCCAAGCCATCACAGATCTTGTTCAACATTTTAAAGCCATTTTTATAAGGCGTTTGGGTTTTTTCCACCCTTTTGAACACATAATTATACCAGATCAGGGCTCATAACTTCATTATTCATCTACAACACCAAATTAGTGTTTCTCTCAAAGATCAATCCCCAAGAACAAGATCCCAAACCTTCTTCAAGAAACTAAGAGATTCAAGTTCTTCAAGTCTAAGAACTTCAAGAAACTTCTATCTAAGTTACATAAAGTGTTGATTCATGGGTTCCTTTCACCCATAAAGCTCAAGAAATCCCTTTCAAAAATATAAACTTTAGGATTTCACATGATGAATTGAATCATATCCATGTTTATGTTGTTGTGTGATTACCAAGTTGAAATATTTAATACATATAATGAAATTATGTTGGCATGTAGTTGGAATTCTTGTATTTAAAGTGAAAAATGTTGCCATGATGTATTATTTTAATGTTCATGCCTAAGCCGCAAGTTATGTATGCAAGGTATTTGCTAAAATGCCTAAGATAATAAGAATTATTCTTTATGACTCAATTGTGACCAAATTGATAAATTCATGCTTTACCCTTATGTTTACAATGACCTCCATGTTATTGTTATGCGTTGTAATAGTTTGGTGGAATGCTCATGAGATTAGACTTAAAAAATTATGACATGTTTCTATGTATTCCTATTCATGTGTAAGCATATGACATACAAATACTTAATGAAAATCCTCAACGTTTGTACTATAAATTGTCGACTATGGTCATGTGTTCAAAACGTGTCATGTCTTTTCAGTTTCATGTTATCGAGTCCTAGGGGTACTTATACCCAACAATTTAGTTGTGTGCCTAGAGCCAGTGTCAGTTTCATGATAATCTCAGTCATGTCATGATCAACAATATTCTCAGTTAGTTTCAGAACTCAGCAGAATTCAGTCAGTTACATGACTCAGGAAAACTCAATAATCTCATGAACTCGGTCAGTTAACAGAATTCAATAACATTCCATTAGTTTACGAAACTCAGTGAACTTAGTCTAGTTCATATAAGTATAATTAGTTCAGTGTCTATTCAGTTAGGAGTAGGATTCAGTACCAAGCAAACCTAAGGATGAGGGAACACACTGACCGTTGAGGGTTTGACCCTTAAAAACAATCCCTGTGTTCTAGAAGTATGTATCCAGCATAGGTTGAGACATCAACACTGACAGTTGAGGGTTGAATAGATGGTTTAACACTGCCAGTTAAGGGTCCCACCATTCACCTTTAGGGACACTGCCAGATGAGGGTCACTCATAGCTTGTCCTTACTAGTGGTATGGTATTTACACCCTTCTAATTGGGATTACAGATTAGACCCTAACTCTATACAGAAAAGGGGCATGTCAGTTAGATGACTACTTCCCACAGTCTCAGTCTTAGTCTCAGTAAAAGAACTTAGATAGTTCTTCAGATTTAGGACTTTCAGATACAGTTATTCAATTCAGGACGGAACTCAGCTAGTTCCATCAGAATTAGAAATATCAGACACAGTCACTCAGTTAACAGTATATTAGTTATACTAAACTCATGTTATCAGTATTCAGAATCAGTAGTCAGTAGTATCATGATCTCATTCATAGTTACGTATTCATGCATGTATTCTTACGTTCATGTTATTCAGTTAGTTAGTATTGTTCATGCATATGAACCCCATACATTCAGCTTACCTCACTTTGCATACCAGTACATTCAGACGTACTGATGCATACTTTTCTTGTCTGCTATGGTGTTTTATACCATAGGTTCAGATGCTCAAGTTCCCGATCTCACTTAACTCTAGATTCAGCCTGCAACAGTAGATTTGTAGTGAGTCCTCATCATTAGAGGATCGCATGATTATTTCATTACTTCATCATTTCAATTTTAGTAGACGGAGTTAGTTGGGGACATATCCCATCAACACAGTTTTCAGATAGTTTAGAGGCTTTCAGATTAGCATGTTCAGACAGTTTATTTCAGTTTTGGTATTGTTATATCCTGTTTCCAGATGTTAAGTTTTATTAGATATTTGAAACTTATGGCCTTTCAGCCCTTTTATTCTATATTTATACAGTATATTATGCAGTGCTCAGTTACAAATATCAGTCATTAGTTAGCTTGTAGTCCTTCGGGATTACTAGCATCGTATAGCATTTTGGGTATCAAGTTTGGGGAGTTACAAACTTGGTATCAGAGCCTAAGGTTCAACAGTGTCCTAGGAAGTCTGAAAAACCACATCTAGTAGAGTCTTGTGCATGGGTGTGTTGTGCACCACATTTATGTACAAGAGGCTATAATATGTTTTAGGAATAGTTTCCCTTCTTTCAGTATTCATATCGTGCCAGTGAGCATAGGATCAAACTTAAACTCTCAGTTTTATCTGACTCTTTCTTTCATTTATAGAATATGCCTCCCAAAAGGACTAATGAAAGAAGAATCGAGAATCAATCAGCACCTCTGTCTGATCAGGCAGATTCCCTGGATGAGCATGTCTTTCATGGAGAATTCAGAACTGAGTCCCTTAATTTATCGTACTCAGTAGTATCTCAGAGCAATCAACAGGCTGTTATTCCCCCTAGGCATATGATTTATACCCAATAGATTAAGGTAGGGAAGCATAGGATGAGAAAAAATAAGAGAGCGAGAACAAGTAATTTTAACTTCGCTCAGTCTAAGTTAGAAGGTGGTAATCATTTTAAGTTCCACCTGAAATCCTTAGTTCCAACTCCATCTCTAGCCAGTATACCAGTACCTAAGTTTAAGATTGACAGTCATAAGGGGGCGCCAGGCTCCAAAACCACGGGGTAGTGTAAGCAGGGGTCTTACCTATTCGCTTTGCGAAGAGTGTGGTAAGAATCATAAGAGTGTGTCTAGAGACGCTAGTGATATATGTTTTGGATGTGACGAGATAGGCCACAAAGTCTGAGACTTTTCTAAGCCTGATCCATGAAGTCATCACAATCGTCCTTCAACTCAGTCCGGTCGCCCGAATCAGCTGGGTGCCACTTCTAGTGCCGCCAGTGGGCAATGTCCAAGTAGACTCTATGCACTTTAGTCATGACAAAATTAGGAAAGTTCTCCTGATGCAGTCAATGGTATGTTACCGATATCTCATTTAGTTGTTTATGCACCTTCAGATCCATGAGCTTTTTTTCTTTTGTAACTCTATGCATAACAATCAATCTTAAGGTTATATCAAATATTAACATGGCCTTTCTCAGTCTCCACCTTAATGGGTCAGTCTATCATAGCCCGACAGTTATGCAAGAATTGTCCGATTATGATATCTTAGAAACGTCAAGCCTTCAGATTCTAGTAGTAATGCCAGTATGTGTAGAAAGTCAATAGGGAAAGGCCATTCCCAACCCGTTCCTATCTCAGTGCAAAGTTTTGTGCTACAGTCAACATGATACTTACGCATGCTTCATGTCTCAATTCCATAAACATAGCTCACATTTATGCATTTTTCATGAAATTGGGTACGTTTCCAGTTCCTAGTATGAGGAATCCCAGTTCAATTAGTGTTATGAATCATGTTCCATGAATGCAGAAAAACCCAGACTTAGGTCATGCCGCTCATGACTTATGCACTCAAGTCAAGCTTTATAGTATGCTCAGCCCTTATGACGCATGCTCCACTCCTAATGATTAGCCAAACTCAGATTATATAACGTATACCCTCAGTTTAGATCCCTAGATGTATTCGTGGTGTTGATGCTCTATTCCTCACACCTCAGTTATAGCGTCAGTTCAATAGTCGATATTCAGTCAAGGACTCAGATAGTCCTGCAGAACCATGGCTTTCAACTATCAGTTACTTAGCCATCCGAATTCAGTACTTCAGTACCAGTCTAACCCTTCGTTATTCGAAACCAGCCTCTAGTCCCAGTTACAATCTTAGCTACAATCTTTGATACAGTCTTAGTTATAGTATCAGTCTCAGCATCAGTTCAGTAATTAGATCAATAGCTCAGTTTAATATCAGATTTGCTCGACTATAGCATATAGTTATCAGTTACTCAGTTATCAATATCTTAGTAACTTAGTTTACAGAATGTTTTAGAATTATGTTATGCACTTAGTCTTGCATTCTCAGATAATACAGTTTTCATGAATACATGCTTAGTTATCTCATATTTCCCAATATCCCTTACCTCATATGTATAATGATCCACAATTTTAATCTAGCCATTCAGAATAAGCAAAGTTCAGTCTTACATGCCTAGTATTCAACTATCAGTCATGCAGTTAATCAAATAAGTTAGTATGTTCATGCATTCATGCTCAGCGCCTATACGGATATCTTTAATAGCCTAAGGTAAAGAGTCTCACTAAAGTGGAGAGTATATTTGGGTATAATTTTCAGTATAAGTTCATCTATAAAACCAGTAATTCAATTTGGCAGTCAGATAAAGAAATTCGTATATTGTGAGTTCCCATCTTTTCATCCAGCCGCCCTATCTGAAGTCTCATGAATGTAATCATTTTGAGATGGACCAACTAGGTAGAGGTGTGTCCAGCTCAATTCATGTATCATGCCTTAGTTTTAGATCCCAGATATTCAATCATGATTTAGTTTATAGGTGCCCTGTGCATCCCTAAACTTCCATGACCTAGACCTTCTATTTTCTTCTTTACCCAATGAACCCATGTTGGAGTAGGGGTATTTGTAAGTTGACTCTCAAATTTTAATCTCAATTATAATCCATGAATTCATTTTCTTCGTTTAGTTCACGATATTTTGTTCATGTATCACGTTCCAGTCTCAGGGGAGATGGGGTTTTGCATTGTCAGGGTTATCTGTGTGTGCCAGGTGTAGATGACTTGAGGCAGCGAATTCTTACAAAAGTGCATTGTGCGTGCTACTCTATTAATCCAAGGGATACTAAGACTTACCACAACTTATATGAGATCTATTGGTAGAGTGGGATGAAGAGAGACATTGCAGAATTTGTGGCTAAGTGCTTTACATATCAGCAGGTTAAGATTAAGCATCAGAAGCCTAGTGGGTCTATGCAGGAGTTCAATATTCCCACTTAGAAGTGGGAAGAAGTGAACATAGACTTTGTGATGAGCTTGTCTCATACTCATCATCAGTATGATTTAGTTTGGGTCATTGTAGACAGGATGACCAAATCAGCTCATTTCCTCCTAGTCCATACCTCTTATTTAGCCAAGGATTACGACAAACTCTATATATCAGGGAGTTGGTCAGATTATATGGTGTTCCATTATCCATTGTATCAGATAGAGGTACCCAGTTCACCTCTCATTTTTAAAAAGCATTCCAAAAGGGTCTAGGTACCTGAGTTCACCTCAGTACAACCTTCTATCCCCAGACAGATGGTCAAGAAGAAAGGACCATCCAAACTTTAGAAGATATGTTGCGAGTGTGTGCAATTGATTTCAAGGGTAGTTGGGATGACCACTTGCCTTTGATTGAGTTTGAAAACAACAATAGCTATTATTCCAATATTAAGATGGCTCCATTCGAAGCTCTCTATGGTAGGAGATACAGATCTCCAATCAATTGGATCAAAATTAGTGAAGCCACAGTAGCAGGGCCTGACTTGGTATTCGATACCTTAGAGAAAGTCCAGTTGATCAGAGAAGGGCTCAAGATAGCTCAGAGCTAACAGAAATCATACATAGATGTATGCAAGAAAGATCTCAAGTTTGAGATTGATGATCTTGTTTATTTGAAAATCTCTCCCATGAAGGGAGTGAAGTGGTTCAGCATGAAGGGAAAGCTCAGTCCCTAATATGTCGGTCCCTTCAAAATTCTCAGTCGCTTCGGCAAGGTAGCTTATGAGCTCGAATTGCCTTCAAATCTAGCCTCAGTCCATTCAGTGTTTCATGTATCCTTACTTAAGAAGTGCATAGGTGACCCAGGAGTCATAGTCCCTATTGAGGGTGGAGACATTTAAAACAATCTCTCTTATGAGGAAATCCAGTCAAAATCCTTGACTATCAAATTCGCAGACTGAGGAACAAAGAAGTCCCTCTAGTCAAAGTTCTTTGGCAGAATCAGTCCGTTGAGGGAGCTACTTGGGAAGCAGAAGCAGATATGAGTCATATGGTAGACTTGTAACCACTCGGACGGATTCTTGGCTAAGAACTACTGTGACTACAATTACTCTTAACAACTGGTAAGGTCTAATTATGGGTTATCACATGAGTCGTAAGCACTGCCAGCTGATTGACACTTAAAGGGAAAATTGTATAACTTCTTGCCATGATATTAGATTAAGGCGAGACTTACAGGATTGGAAGGCTAAATTCATGGGCTATGTTTTGAGATATTTAGAACATGGAAATTTAGGGTATTACACCTAAGAATACTAAAAAGATAACAAAAAATTAGGCAAAAGCTAAACTAAAATAAACTGATAATAATTAATAATGAACTCAATACTATCACTGTCTGGAAAACTCAACGAGCTAAAAACATGACTAATTGTCTGAAAGGAACCCATTGATGAACCTGGAGATAAAGTACTTGATGAACTCTTTGAAATTCATGCTTGAAGTTGAGAAACCCTACTTTGCTGATGAAGAAGAGAAAATCACCCCTTTTCTTATGGTGTCTTGAATTTATGACTTAATAGGGATTTTGGTGAAAGTTAGGCATGTATCCACCCTTAGGGAATCCTAATTGACATGATTTAGGAGTTAAAATAATGGGAAATGATCAAAACCCCCTTTTTAAAATTTCCAGGAAACTCTGGGAAACAGTCGCCATGGCTCGAGTAACGACTCGTTATGTTAGGTCACGAGTCGTGGCCTAAGTTGTGACCTGGGGACCTAAGCTTTGAGAACTTTCTGTTGTGACAATGAATTCCCTCCTGATGACTCATTAGGTTAGATAACGATACATTAGGAGTAGTTGTTGTCAGGGAATTGATTTCTTAGTTTTTTTGTTGTGACAACGGGTCCACCTAATGACTTGTTAGGGTTGATAACGAGTTGTATGCTGGAATCCTTAACACTGGGATGAATTTTTGGTATCCCTCACTTCTCTGAAAATGACTCCACATAACGAATTATTGTGTCTGACAATGGGTCATTTCCTAAGTCGTTGTGACTGGCAGTTTGACAGTCCCTCGAGCATATTTTCCAAAACTTATTATCAAATTGGATTAAGATGATACTGGTGGTGTTGGGGAGATAATTCAATAACGTACCTTGTGGTGGGTCTAGAGATGGAAATTTTGGGATATCAGAATATCTCCCACTTGGGATCATTTATCCCCTGATAAAATTGACTAAACTGAAGCATTAAGGGGAAAAAGCTGAAATTTTGCCATGAGTACTTAAGAGCTTAAACATGAATTAATATTTAAATCTGTGATTGATGTATGCACTGAACTAAACTTATGAAATGCATGGTGTGATATGAAAATAGTTTGATGAACTGGTATAGAAATGAAATAATTAATTAATGAAAGGAACTACTACCTCAAGTCGGAACTAGGTTCGAAGAGAAAAGATGGGGGTACTTGGCCTGCATATTTTCCTCTGCATCCCAAGTAGATACCTTAACCAACTGATTTATCGATATAACCTTTACCAAAGCGACCTCCTTATGCCTTTACCTACAATCCTGATGATCAAGGATCTCAACTGGAACCTCTTCATAAGAGAGACTGTTTTTCATGCCAATTATTTCTAAAAGGACTACTGATGTTGGGCCACCAATTCATTTTTTTAACAGGGAGACATGGAAGACTGGATGCACTGAAACCAAATCTTTAGGAAACTCCAACTTATAGGATACCTTACCATAATGACTCAAAATCTTATAACATAATAGAGGCTGAGTTTTCCTTTCTTACTAAATCTTTCCACCCTTATTATGAGCAAAATCTTTAAGAAAACAAAATCCACAATATCAAACTCAATATCTCTTGCGTAGGATTTCTGATGACTCTAAGTAGTTTTCAACCTTTCTTTATGTAAGACCCCTTAAAGTTCCCTCATAGTCTGAGCCTTTAGAGTGTGTCAAGTGAAGTATAATTTCAACCCTAAAAGATTAAGGAGTAATTTCCAAAGTGATTAGTGTTTAAACCTTGATGAATTTTCCTAAAAATGACTTTTTATCATGTGGGAAATTGAATTATCTTACCAACGATGCCCATTTTGTTGAAATTCGACATTAGAAGAGAAAGATATGGCCATTTTACAGAAAGTGGTAAAATCATCCAGGTGTGATGGAGAGGGCCGACGAACCGTTGAAATTACAATGGATCGTCGCCCAAACCATTACAGAGGAGGTAGTGAGGCCCCGTTTTGGTTGAGTGCAATGGTAAGGGTCGACAGACCGTTGGGCCCTCGACGGACTATCGCACCCATCGTCGCAGGTAAGGTAGTGAACCAAGTTTAGGTCCAGGTGCGACGGGCAGGACCAATGATCATTGGGCCCTTGATAGACCATCATACCCCACTGTCGTAAATCTCGATAAGTAATTTTAAGTAATTTTTAAAAGGGATTTTTGGTTTTTTCCCACCCTTTTAACACTCAGATATAATCCAAAACGAAGGAGATAATTTTAGTTCCTCCAAAAACATCAAGATTTAGGGATTTCTTCTCCAAGAACAAACCCAAATTCCTTCTCCAAGAAATTCAAGAACTCACCATAGATTTTACAAATTAGGTTAAGATTCAAGGTTCCTGATGTGTGAGCCTATGCTAACACATTTGAAGCTTTTAACTCTGAATAATTGCGAGGTCTTAAGTAACTTTTGTTATTTTTGACTGTTTTTAATGTGTTAATACATATACAAGGGATCGGGGAGGAAACCAAAGGAAAGAAGAATAAATCAGCTAAAATCTGGTGTAAATAAGGTGAAGTATAGCTGACATCAATTCTAAAGCCCCTTCATACATGGGACAGGCTATCAAAGTTGCAGTCAAGCTTAGACATTGAGAAACTGAGATGAAATATGACGACGTTTAGGATGGTCCATCAAATATGTGACATATCGTTAAAATCGCCGTCAACCAGAAGTAGAGAATACTGATTTCCAGTGAAGTTGTGACGGCATTTGTCATGCACCGTCAAGAATTTTGATAGGCCATCAGGTTTTTCGTCTGAAGAGTTAGAAGATAACAATTCACTGGAACCTTTGATGACATCTCGCACAAGTCGTCAGACATCTAACACGCTGTCAAAATCGTTGTCGTCCAATCCGAAGAGAAAACTAAAACTTTAATTTTATTTCCTTATTTAGGGTTGACTATTTAAAGACTTGTTTTAGGATTTTTTAGGGATCGATCATTAATTATTAGAGAAGAGCTCTGAGAAGAGAGGGACACACATTGCTCCCTTTCATCAATTATTTTTCTTATTTCTTATCAAATATTTTTGGTTTTCCACCTTGTGATTAAATTGAAGGAACTACTGGTTGTTTTTCATCCATTCGTAAGTTTATCCTTACATCATGAATTCAACTTGTTATTTCGTTCATCAAATCATAAGCGGCTAATTCCAGTAGTTAGAGTTATGGGATCCATGAATTAGGGTTTGATATGATGCTAGATTTTTAATGGATTCAAAGAGTAGTAGAACATCTTGAAATTCTGTTATTTTAACTGAAATCTAGTGGTTGCAAACATTAGATTATGCCTTAGGTTTTATTTGCTTCTAACGGAGAAATAGACTAGAGGTCCTGAATTATCAACAGGGACTCAGAAGCTACCAAACTTCCGTTTAATGATTGATGTCGTAACTGGATTAATCTACCTGAGATAACTTCCTATTCGAAATAGATAAGTTATCTAAGTTTGAGAGAATTAGATAGTAAATTTTTTGGTGAGGTCGAGAGATAAGTCAGAAAGTATCATAGTCAAGGATAGTCTGCTGTTCTATGTACTTCAAGAATCCCAATCATTACCTAGTATCTGTCAACTCCCAAAAATCATGGTGAAAATAACTTTGGTTTCCCATTTATCTTGATTAGAAACACTGAAGTATTGAAAGTGACATTTTTCTTTCTATGAAACTTAAACCCCCATCTTTCGGATACAGTAAACTATCAGTAAAGCATTTCATAAACAAATCAAAGTTCACACCCTATTCCCTATGGGATTCGAACCTAACCTAGTTAGGTTTTATATTGACAACGATCGCTTACACCCATTCAAGAGTATAATTTGATTGTTATCAAAAATGGCGCCGTTGCCGGAGAATACAGTTGTAGACTAAAAGTTTATGTATGAAAACTTGCTGATAGTTAAGTTTCCTTGATTTATGTGTATTTGCTGTTTTTGTTGATTGTAGGTACTGTGTTTTTTATGCCAAACACAAGAAGTTCCGAAGAACCACTATTACCAATCAATCCGGAACCTCAACTGATAGGAAGAATGACTGAACAACAGGAAGCAGAAAGACTAACTGCTATGGCCAGGGCTCAGGTGAATGTGTAAAATTTGGGTCAACAAGTACGTCACCAGAACCCTGATGATGAAGACTTGGGTAATGAGGAATTATTGAATCCTCAAAACCGAAGGTGAGCTGAACAAGTTGCTGTACCAGTGCAGTGAAACATCAATAGAAATCATCCAGTCCAAGAAAGATATGGGCGACAGCCTATGCAATATGACGCTGATAAAGATGATGAATAAATGGACGGAGCTGGTGCAACGGGTGCTATCATTTCTCCACCGTTGGCACCAGGTGTAAAATTCAGCGTAACAAGAACCATAATCCAACTCCTGAATCTGAAAGGGTTATTTGAAGGCTTGCCTGGTGATGATCCAAACATGAATTTAGTGAACTTTATCACCATTTGCAAATCCTTTGACAATCCGGGAGTGAGCCAGAATGCAATCAGGTTGAGATTATTTTCTTTGTCTCTATCTGGGGAGGTAATGATGTAGTTGAATGAGTTAGAGGCCAATTCTATAACCAACTAGAGACAGTTGAAAGATGCGTTCCTAGAATGGTTCTTTCTACCCTTTAAAAGTGTACAGTTGAGGGACAAAATTAGCAACTTCAGACAGCTTTCGACTAAAGCACTGCACGAAACGTGGGAAAGATTTAAGAAGAAACTTTCACAATGTACGAACTGTAATATGATGGACCTAACTTGATGGAGACTTTGTACAGAGCTTTCAAATCTGTGATGAAGCCTATTATTGACAATGCTGCAGGTGGTTCGTTCATTGACCTTTCTTTTTTAGATGCTTCTAACATGCTGAATAGAATGACCAAGCAGATTCAGGCTTGGCACACTAGGGATTCTGTAGTGGCTAGCCCAACTGTTGATGGTGGTATTACTGTAGAGCAGCATAGAAGAGATAAGAAGCGAGATCAGGATATGGCCCATTTGAAGACATAGATGGACTTGCTGGCCAAGCACTTGTTATCCAGCAAGACTGAAAAAGCTAAGGCTGTGGAATCTCAGGGTACTGTGTCTACAGGTGCTGATGTTGAGGCAAATTATATGAGTAATCAGGGGGTTTTTGAGGCAATAGCCAAGGGAACCAAGGTTGAACTTTCTATGACAAACCTGGTTATAAAGATATGAAGCAGGGACAGTGGAGAAACAATAATGACAGAAGTGGTTTGTTTATTTCTCCTAGAAGTTGAGATGCTGTGACGGCTAGTTTTGGCAAGATTTCGATAGAGGACATGATGAAAAAGCTGTTGAAGGGAGTTGAAGCTACCAACTCGGGGGTAACTACTATAAAAAGCAAATTTTCTACCCTTAGTCAGTTGGTTAGCTCACACTCTACTTCTATTAAGTAGTTGGAGCGACAGATGAGCCAATTTTTGGCTACTCTAAACCAGAGAAAAACTGGTACTTTACCTAGAAATATGGTTTAGAACCTGCGAACTGATGGCTCTTGTTTGGCGATTACCACTCAGAGTGGAAATATATTATCTGGCCCGGCTATGGGCAAAGCTATGGAAAAGGAGGTAAGTGTTGATGAGTCAGAAGGAAGCAATCCAGTGAAGTCTGAAAAGCTAGATGACTTTGTTGATATTTTGGAGAAAGAAGATGAAAAGAAAGGTGAAGTGGTATTGAAAGAAATGCCAAGACCACCGCCTCCATTTCCTCAGAGATTGAAGAAGAAAGTAGATAACGAAAAATTTAGCAAATTCATGGCAATAATGAAACAACTGACGTTGAATGTCCCATTGATGGAGGCACTTGAGCAAATGCCGAACTATGCTAAATTTATGAAGGAACTATTAACAAAGAAGCAGAAGGTAAGCTATGAGCTGGTGGACAACATCCACCACTGTAGTGCTGTTTCTTCACAATCCTTAGTGAAGAAAAAGCCTGACCCTGGAGCATTTACCATACCATGCATATTTGGGTCCATGAATTTTACCAAAGCTTTATGTGACTTAGGAGCAAGTATTAATCTGATGCCACTTGATATCTATAAGAAGCTTGGATTGGGGGAACCTACCCCCACAATGATGCATCTTGTGATGGCAGACAGATCGGTGAAATGACCAGTTGGTATATTGCATGATGTGTCGGTAAAGATGGATGACTTTATTCTGCCTACAGATTTTGTGATATTGGATTGTGATGTTGATTTTGAGGTACCCATAATTTTTGGTAGACCACTATTATCCGAGGGAAGAGTGTTGGTTGATATGGAGCTCAATGAGCTAAAGTTCAGGTATGGAAAAAGGGAGGCCAGATTCAAAATGCACCTTCCTATGAAGCAGTTAGAGGAGATGAATATCTTCTTGGTTGTGGATTTATTCCAGGAAAATGGTAATAAGGTATTGACACGGTGTCTTGAAGAAGTTTGAGTAGTCAAGATAATTAAGTCATGCCACGACGTTAAATCAAGCGCTGTTTGGGAGGCAACCTAATGTTTTAATTTTATTGCACTTGTGTTTTTTATTTTTGTAGCTAAGAGTTGTACAAAGGAGGTGAACTGGTTTCAGTTAGCTTGAGAAGGTTGACGTCAATTTTGATGGGCTGTCACAAGTATGAAGAGCCGTGAGAAATGGCATCAAAATAATCAAGTCAAAGCCTTATTCTGTTATGGATGATGACAATTTTGAAGCGTCGTTCGGTATCTGACGCGCCGTCAAAAATACCGTCAAAAGAGTTGAGCACATCTTAAAAATTTTGGGCTAACCCGGCCCAACAACAGTTGTTCACATTTCGGCATACTTTAGACATTTCTCTAACAGTTTTGGTTTTCTTTCCTTAGAGAGTTATTTCCCTTCCTTTTTCAAATTTAATCCCTTCTAAGGCAAAGTTTTAAGACTTTCCTTGTTGAAGCCTGAGAGTTAGGTCAAGAAATATTCTTTCTCACTCATCTCATTCTTCTCTCACTCACAAGTCTAGGTGCTCAGAGTACATCAGTTAAGTGTCGACATCCAGGTATGATAAAAACTTCAACTTCATCTTTCTTTGGATCAATTGTGAACTACAAAAAACCTTGGTTTCAAAGGAGAAAGATAAACCCATTAACATACTTCAAGCTTTTTCGAAAACTAGGGTTTGTAGGGGTATGCGGTATAATTTCGTGGAAATCTCAGTAAAGAACATGACCTAAGTTGAAATTGAGAATAATGGTAGAAGAAAAATCAAGTAAAAAGAAGTTAGAAATTGTAATGTTGTTTGACGGAAATTTTCACAGCCTTGCACCTATGTGATGGCCATTCAAAAATGCCATCAAAAGCTGAGAAATTTTGTAGATTTTGGATAAGGTTGACAATGCTTTTGAAGTGCCGTCATACCCGTGATGGCAAATCAGAAAGGCCGTCAAACCTGCGAATTGAAAATAGTGATGATGTTAAACTGAGGTGATCCTTCTTCTTCTCTTGTTTCATTATGGACACTAATTTAGGATTTCTATGTTGTTGCAGAACTGATAATGGTACCCAAGAAGAAGAATCCAACCACACCAAAGAAAGCGGCTAAAGAGAATATACCTCAACAGCTTATCAATGAGGACTCTGATTATGAAGATGATGAACACTTGCTCAGATGGACGAGAAAGAAGACTGGTAGAAAGACACTACCTCCACCTAATCCTATTGAGGTGGAGGATACTAATGATACTGAGGTAAAAAACTTATTTGAGCAAGCATCGGAGGAATAAGGATCAGAACACACTGAACAGGAGTCTGAGCGCGCTGAATAAAAAGTTAAAATTGAAGACTCTAAAAGGCCTACAACTGAAGAAACTGAGTCTGAATCACCATCATCGGAGCATCAAGGTGATAAGGGTTCTCTAGTACGGGGGAATTTGGTGAAATACAAAAACCTCGAGGTTAGGAACAATGCAAGATAGCAAATACCTGGGTCTGAAAAGATTTATTTGGACGGACTTCACAGAACATATCGATGAAGTGCCAGAAGGCTAATTCTAGAGGAGAAGAAAATCATCGCTACAGGGTTGATCAGATACCCTAAGGTGATGCAAAAACTCAAAGAGTATGGTTTGGAATGAACTACCAGGGGAAGCGGTGTTTGCTATCCTTAATTAGTTTGGGAGTTCTACGTGAACTACCAGACTATGGTGGAAAATATGTACAAAGAAGTATATAGAACTTTAGATAAGCCTCTACTAACCAAAGTTCCAGTACGTGGAGTGAGGGTGGATATTTCAGATGCCACCATAAACAGGTTTCTTCATGGGCCAGCCTTTGTCCCATGAGCCACTTCACTTACCTTCTATGCCTGGTTGAAACACCGGGAAAACTAGCGCAAATGGCTAGCAACTCTCATAGCAGATGGGGAACCTGAGTAGCTGAATAATCCGGCAGAAAAAATTACCAAAGCGTCTCTAAATTCAGAGGCCAGATTTTGGTGGGGTTTAGTATGGATTCATCTGATACCCATCGAGGAATACAACATATTAGGGGATGATCAAGAAATATTGGTTGCAATCTTGATAGATAGAACTCCTCAGATTTCAGAGAAATGATAGCGTAAGAGATCAAGATTCGGCTTACAAGACCCGATGCTACATAACCATGTCTGATTACTAGGTTGTGTGAAGTAGCTAATGTACCTGAGATTTCAGGTATTGATGATGAGATACATGCCAAGAAAACTCACAACCATGTCAGAAAAAATAAAATTCGGTCGGACTTACGACTTGATCGAAATACAGTTGATGCAGTAGATCCTCCAGTCACTGAGACTGTGTCAGCACTAGATGTGGGGGGTGCAAATCTCCCAAGCTATACCACCACCACCAGCATATTCAGCTAAGGCAGGCTCAGTGCCTCAAAGTGAGCCGACTACTTCTGTCCTTCCGGCAGCAACAGGTTCAGCATTTCAGCTGATTAATATCAAAAAGGTGTCTAGGCAAGCAAATTGGTGTGAGTTACAACTACAGGCCTTCGCCAAATAGTTTTCTACCGCTGTGGACAAAAGAATCAAAGTTTCACTCGAAGCTACACTCGAACCTTTCATAAATTTGCCTGAGCGGGTGGCAAATCTAAAGAACAGATTTGATGCCTGAGCAAGAGAGATGACAGGTGCTGATCTTGCCACTTTCAGGGCTGTGTTAGATAAGGTGAAAGCTGAGGTTGGAATGATGCAGCAACACCAAATCATGGTTCCAACAGGTTCAGCTATGCATGATGTAGAGGAAGAAATTCCTATACTCGATCTCACTGTGGATTCCTCGAAGAAAAAAAAAGGGGAAAAGAAAGACAAGAACAAGAGATATGAGCCGGATAGTGAAGAAAAGAGAAAAGCTAAAAAGAAAGTAAAGATGAAAGCAGAGAAGGAAGATTTGAAATGGGCAAGATAGGAGTCCCTAGCTAACATAGAAAAATGGGAAGCAGCCATCAAAGCTAGGGTTGCAGGTGCTTTATTGAGCCAGGCTCCAGCCACTGCAAAGACAAATGCTATGAGTTGGAACAAGACAGTAGATGATGCTGTAGCAGGGTCAGAGACCCATGATCCACAAACTTGATTGTCTTCAGGTATATCCTAACCCTTAGTGCATTTTATTTTTAATTTTAAGTTGAGGGTATAGGGAAATTGTTGTTGTAACATATTCTGTAAATAATTAGGAATAGTACAACTACTTGAGGTAGTTAGCTTGTTTTGTAATTTTTGAGTACCTCTCCAGTGGTCTAATCTATCATGAATTGTGTGAATTGCATATAATGTGATCACTGTGTATCTGTTTATGGCATTAGTGTGGAAAATAAATAATCTGTAGAAAACAAATGCATGAAACGTATAAGCAGTGATGTGCTATATATTTGTGTGCTATGTGCGTGTAGGGTCTTACTCAGTTTCCATTGTGTGTTGAATCTAGAACTTGCCCAGTTAGTTGTACCATAGTTATAGGATAGGCGTTAGGAAAGGATCATAGGTCATTTTTGCATGTTGACCCATTTTAGCTTAAATGACCGTCCAAATGTGAATAATATCCCTTGATTTCTTATTGTGTCTAAATAGCCCAGTTCTTTCTTATACACCTCTCACCTTCCCATTACATCACAATGAACCTGTTTTGGCCCTGGTCCTCCTTGGACACTGTGCACCTCAACTTAGGAAAATAACCTAAGTTGAGGGTGGCTACTACAGGGGTGTGTGGCGCATTATGAGTATGAAGAGAGGTAAAAGAAGGAAAATGAACAACAAGTTGGGTGTAGTGAAAAAAAAGAAGAGAAAACTGAAAAAATTAATCTAATGCTTGAACAGACAACACCCATCTTGAGAATGCTTGACAAATAAAAGAGAGAAGCAAAGAAGGTCAAAAGTTGAAACCCCATGAGTTAATGTAGTGCCAAAGAGGTGTAGTCACTATGAAATACCCATGAATATCATATCAGCCCTGAGCCTACATACAAGCTTAAGAAAAGCCCTATAGTAATCCTAACTGACTTATCTGAAGACTTAGATACTGACTATAAGGGCATGCCTATGGAATTTGATGCGCAATGTTGGAACTTCATTCTGAGAGTAAGTCTTACGTTCATCCCTATGTCTATACATATGACTCTGAGTGAGAAAGGGATTTCTTTGTTATGAGGGCACACCAGGTATATTGCTATTAATTGCTTTGTTCGGATAATGTAATTTGGGTATGTTCTAGGTTGTTATTGCTGAGATTTTTACAATATCTAGATACATGTGAGTTACATGGGTGTTTTTAAATATTAGACACAGTTGATTTTACTTTGATTGATCATGGAGATGGTGCATGTATTCTGACCTGATGAGAGTAGTTAGCTGCCGAATTGTACTTTGTATACTCCTAGTTATGTTTTGGTTGCTTGAGGACAAGCAATTGTTTAAGTTGAGGGTGTTGATGTGTGAGCCGATGCTAACACATTTGAAGCTTTTAACTCTGAATAATTGCGAGCTCTTAAGCAACTTTTGCTGTTTTTGATTGCTTTTAATATATTAATGCAGATATAAGTGATCGGGGAGGAAATCAAAGGAAATAAGAATAAATCAGCTAAAATCTTGTGTAAATAAGCTGAAGTATAGCTGGCGTCAATTCTAAAGTGCCGTCATACATGGGACAGGCTGTCAAAGTTGCCGTCAAGCTTAGACAGAGCATGAGAAACTAAGATGAAATGTGACGATGTTTAGGATGGGCCGTCAAATATGTGACATGACATCAAAATTGTCGTCAACCAGAAGTAGAGAATATTAATTTCCAGTAAAGTTGTGACGGTATTTGTCACGCGCTGTTAAGAATTTTTACACGCCGCTAGGTTTGCCATCTGAAGAGTCAGAAGATAACAATTCACTGGAATATTTGACGACATCTCGCACATGTTGTCAGACATCTAACATGCCTTCAAGATCATCGTCGTCCAATCCGAAGAGAAAACTGAAACTTTAATTTTATTTCCTTATTTAGGTTTGACTATTTAAAGACTTGTTTTAGGGTTCTTAGGGATCGATCATTAATTATCAGAGAACTCTGAGATGAGAAGGATATACATTGCTCTCTTTCATCAATTGTTCTTCTTGTTTCTTATCAACTTTTTTTGGTTTTCCACCTTGTGATTAAATTGAAGGAGTTACTTATTGTTGTTCATCCATTCGTAAGTTTATCCTTATCATCATGAATTCAACTTGTTATTTCTTTCATCAAATCATGAGTGGCTAATTCCATTAGCCGGAGTTATGGGATCCATGGATTAGGGTTTGATGTGATGCTAGGTGTTTAACGGATTCAAAGAGTAGTAAAACATCTTGAAATTCTATTGTTTTAACTGAAATCTAGTGGTTGCAAATATTAGATTATTCCTTA
>NW_025889340.1:0-1457 GCF_002878395.1 Capsicum annuum
TAAGACTGTTTTCAAAAATCTTACAAAATTATTCATTTATACTTGCCTAGACATCTATTGGGATGGAGTATTAGGGTAGAAGTCCCAACATGGCGGAATGCGCAAGAGATGGACAGGAGCAAATCGAGGATCGAAGAAGGTCAACACGGAGTAATTTTATTCAAACTAATCATTTTTTGTGGATGCAAGGATCGATACACAAAAATGAGGGTCTCTTAAAAAAATCCCCAAGCAAAGTGGGAGCCATAATAGAGCATTAATACCCAAGAATGGTATTTTTGGGCAGCCCTAAAAATAGGTTTAATGCCCATTTATTAAGGACCTTTTGATTTGTCCATCTCATTTCTTGAGATCATAGGCGACACACAAAAGCTCTTTGTCTTCTTTACAAATATCGTATTTAGAAGTTTCCTAAAAATAGTCGCTAGTAAAAGAGACTTTGTGCCTACTAATCGTCTACCTTGAGTATAGGTACATGCAGAAAGCAGGACGCTGACAAATGAAGTAAGGTAAAATTACGCATCATAGCCTCAAGGCATTGCCTCAAGAACTATTGCATAACATTTCCCCAAGGGCCATTACACATCATAGCCACAAGGCATTGCCTCAAGAGCTATTGCATATTATTTCCCCAAGGGCCATTACATATCATAGACGCAAGGCATAGCCTCAAGAGCTATTGCATATCATTACCCAAGGGCCATTACGCATCATAGCCACAAAGCATTGCCTCAAGAGATATTGCATATCATTTCCCCAAGGGTCGTTACACATCATAGCTGTAAGGCATTGCCTCAAGAGCTATTGAATATTATTGTCCCAAGGGCCATTACACATCATAGCCGTAAGGCATTGCCTCAAGAGATATTATATATCATTGCCCCAAGGTCCATTACACATCATAGCCACAAGGCATTGCCTCAAGAGCTATTATATATCATTGCCCCAAGGGCCATTACGCATTATAGCCACAAGGCATTGCCTCAAGACCTATTGCATATCATTTCCCCAAGGGCCGTTACACATTATAGCCGCAAGGCATTGCCTCAAGAGCTATTGCATATCATTGCCCCAAGGGCTGTTACACATCATAAGCGCAAGGCATTGCCTCAAGAGCTATTGCATATCATTTCCCCAAGGGCCATTACACATCATAGCCGCAAGGCATTGCCTCAAGAGCTATTGCATATCATTTCCCCAAGGGCCATTACACATCATAGCTGTAAGTCATTTCCTCAAGAGCTATTGCATATTATTTCCCCAAGGGCCATTACATATCATAGCTGTAAGGAATTGCCTCAAGAGCTATTGTATATCATTACCCCAAGGGCCATTACATATCATAGACGCAAGGCATTACCTCAAGAGCTACTGCATATCATTGCCCTAAGGGCCATTACATATCATAGCCGTAAGGCATTGCTTCAAGAGCTATTGCATATCATTACCCTAGGAGA
>NW_025889341.1:0-6396 GCF_002878395.1 Capsicum annuum
AGTGTTGATCACATATTCATGAAGATATTGTCGTTCATCATTTAATATCAATTCTTAGGATACTAATTGAAAAGTGATTGTTGAAACTCCATGAAAAATAAAATTAGAGAAAGTTATGATGACTTCACGAAGTGCAAGGTATATTTTTTTACTGTATCTTTATTTATGCTTTATCTTAATTCATTTATAATTCTATTTTCGTTAAGATATAATAGTTCATGTGACTTGTACTTAATTAATATTGTTGTCACTTCCAGTTCACAAATATTACATTTTTTTATCAAGAGCTATCAAAGATGTCATTGATGGATTTAAGAAATTATAATTTGAAATTGATGACTATTTTAAATGCATGTTCAGTGAATTATAATCAGTCTCAAGAAATATTAATTATCAAGTTGAGAAAATTAAAAATGAATCTTGTAAAGGTGTTACAATTTTTCATATTTATAAGTTGTAAAGGTATTATTAATTGGAAATGCTTCTTGTTATATCTTTTAAGTTTTGTGTATTGTAAGCAAATAATAATCATCAAGCAATGAAAGAAAAATTTCAAGTAAAATTGAATTCTTGAAATAATACATTATTGATTCTAACTCATAATTATTGAGCAACGTCAAATTATTGTTGAACAAGAAAATTTTTGAAGAAACTGCACCAATTTATCAAGTGTTCGGAGAATCATCAAGAAGTAAAAGAGATGATAGTGTTACAATGATTCAAAATTAAATGCATCTGACAGTAGAGATTTTAGACATATAATTTTTGATGAAAAATATTTGATAAAAGATATTGTCATTATTATATTATTTAACTATTGAATTGATGTGTTTTACTTAATTGTTCAATACGTATGCAGTTTTATCTGTTGGTGGTGATATACATCATATAAGCTTTCCTAGATATGCTTCGACAAATCATCAATCTCAAATTATTGAAAAAGGTCAATTTTAAGAAATCTATCTTTGATCTAATACAATATCAATTACAATTCAAAATTAATATTTAGTACTTATATAGATTTATATGTGGTGTTTTAATATTTTAAGTTCCTATTATGTTTGCTCATGATTTGAACTCTGAATAATTTACTAAAAAATTAGATAAATATAGTATCTAATATACATATAATGCACATTGAATATATTTTACATTCAACTATTTTATTCTCATTGTTCATACGTTTTATACAGTCAAAGACTTTATTGAAATTGAAATTGAACAAATATTAGGTAATATTGTTGTCAATGTAATAGTATTAGAATTATTATAGCATTTTAAAAATATACTTTTTTTCTCAATAGAATTTTCGTGTGCTTTGATATTTTTAATCTAGTAAAAAAGCTCGATGATGTTAACATACTTGAGGTTCAACTAGACAATCATGTTGACAACAAAGATTAATTGTTTATAATAGATAATTAATATAAATCATAAGTTCTCATTTATTCAATATGGTTGTTCATGTTTGATTGTTATGCAGGTGTGACAGATGTCCTTGAACAACAAGTAGGTCTTGATTATTTTTCACTTTTGGATAATGTCTAATCTCAAATTAGAAAAGATGAAGAATATTATTTGAGGAATAAAATTGTTGTCGATAAAAAATAGAAGAAAGCCATAATTAAAAAATAAAAATCATCGCCCAAAAACAATAAGAAAGTCACTCCCAAAAAACTGTCAAAAAAAATTCAAAGAGGTCAGTTATGTCTCCGTGTGTATCGTTTGATTTTGGTGGCACTCTTTCGACGACAAGATATATTTTTAAGTCGAAACATTCATCTTCATTTGATCTTAAATTTAATGTTGACCCTGAGTTTATCAGTTTATTCAATTCATGGCTTAATTTGAGGTTTAACAAAAAAATTATTCTTTTTAAAAAGGAAAAAGTATTCAAAATATACTCAAACTTTGATGAAATTTGTTGTAACACACTTGAACTTTGTAGGAATCCTATGAACCCCCTGAACTATTTATTAGTGTATTTTAGTGATGTTTATAAGCTAATAAGTAGATAAATTTTATTAATAAATAAAAATTTTAATGCAAATAAATATCAGCAAATACACCAATAAATTGTCTAGGGGATCACAATACAGTAATAAATGGTCTAGGGGGAGGGGTCAAAGGACCCCTGCAAAGTTCATACGTATCACAGAAAATTTCATCAAAATTTGAATATATATCAGACCATTGAAATAACACATTCTTTTATAAATATATTAATGTATTGAACTTGTTATTATGTTAATGTACTTGACGGAAGAAAAAAATATTCTTATTCAAATGAGGACAATGAATTACAAATTAGACATTTTAAAAGTTCTGTTTAAGAATTGATTCTACAAAATGATAGAATTTAGACATTTATGGTGCCATGAGGTTAGTGAACTACCTCCTTGACCTTGGTGAACTATACATACTTATTTGCCATTTTTAATGATGATTTTTTCCTTGATGGAGTTTGTTTTTTAGCTAATAATATAATTATAATACAAGTTAGACTATATAATTTATTTGTAGTATTTACTAATAAGCATCACTTTATGGATATGTTTTTTTATAACTAGGATATCATAATAAGTTTCTTTTGACAAGTGTATTGAATCATATTGTTCTTTTGGAAGATGTAATCTTAAAGTTGTTTTACTAACTAAATTTTACTGATTAGGATGCTTTTTTTAAATATTTTCAGTACATTAATAATATTTTATATTATTTACGGAAGAAAGTAAAGTACGAACCTAACAACGCTTATACTTTACAACTACTGATTGTTTTTCAAGACAAAAATATCTTCAACTTCTTTTTTGACTTTGTACTTCTCAGCGAACTAATTGGAGAAATATATTGTACTTATCTGATATAATTGCGAAGTATATGTGTGGGCGTCATATGTTAGCAAGTACCCCTTGAGATAAAGTAAACTTTATTCTGATTTTAATTAATCTGAAGGTGAATCATTACTGAATTTTGATTGTGTTTGATATTATAAAGATAATTCTATTCGTATATGATTCATTTCCCTCTATGGGAAAGAATTATCAACATAAAAATATTGTTATCATACTCTTTTGTGTCTTTCCATATTATATGAGTTTGTCCAAATTTTATGAGATGCTTCCGACTTGAATCCTTCTTTCAACGCTGAAAAATTGAATTCAACTATCTTAAAGTTGAGAAGATTATCAAATGAGCTTCAATTCAGAATTTTACTTCGATGCAAATCTTTACATTTTCAGAAATTTTTAATATTTGAAAATATTTGATCTAATGAAGTTTTTAGTCATTCTGTTTTTGTTCATTATTAGTGATTACGAAGTCGTTATTACTGCTTTTGTTGAGGTAGCAAGCAATGAACAAAAGATTAAAGGACAAATATTTGATGCAGACAATTTTAGAAGGTGGTTCGCGATTCTACTGTGATATTATGCAAAGATAAAACAAGAATTAGAGGTTCAAAGTAAGGATAAAAGACTTAAAAGGATAAAATAGTATTGTTAGAGCATTTGAATTTTTTTTATTATCGCTAATCTTTGTCGGTTATTGATTTGTTTAAATTTGTAGCGTGTTTGATCATATAAGTTATACCTAATATTTATTTTATTTTTTTCATGTTCTAAAATACAATATAAATATAATAGATCGATATGTGATATATACTAGAAATATAATTTGTATTATATGTGTCTTATTATAGTTAAATCTTTCCATGTGCAATGCATACAGAAATATGATATGTAAGACACTTGACATATAAGCACATATCATAAGCATTTTCTTCAATAACAAATGCAATACAGTTGTAATACAAATGCGATTTTGTATTATAAACATCTTATGAAGTAACAAAATGTGTAAGTTGTTCCTTAATCATGAGTACGCTTATAATTCATTTATGAGGTAAATATTATTTAAAAACACTTAGAATAGATAAGATTTATAAATTGTTCCTCCTGGATCTTACAATACACATGTAATACATCTTAATATGACTTCATATATAATCAACATACAATATTAATGCAATATACTTACAATACATACATTTTGACCTATGATACTGTTGGAATACAGATATGAAACTATTAGTATTTTTGCATAACTATATTATAGATCACATGTATTTATTGCAAATAATACACACATTTAATCTAGACTTAAGTCATCGATAGCCCCCTAAAATTGTCTCAAAATTTCACTTAAACCTCTCAATTTAGACTTGTACCTATTAGGCCCCTACACCACCCAAAATTTGATTTATCAGACCTTTTTTTGTCATGTCTCATGCGATCCCGTGCGCATGTCACCAAGCGTTGCTTATGTGGGAAACTAGTCCACTCAAATTTCTCCATGTGGATTTAATATATCCACATAAATAATGTTGACACCTAATTTTTTTCCTCCATGACTAAATTTAATCCTGAGTTTCTTCAATTTTTAATAAAATTAAAATATTTATTTCATCCGAATAAAATTTTTTGAAAATATTTTGTGTATGTAATTTTGTCATTTTAAGTAGCGATTATATATTATCGTGTTCAGTTATACGAGATAATATAATTTGATTACTTAAATATTTATTCTATGAAATATTAAATTTTAATTAAGAAATATTTTGAAAATAAATATAATGATTAAAATTTTGATTTTAATATAATTTATCATCAAAATAATTTATTTGGATAATTATACATTTGATTTTATTAAATCATGAAGCTCGGGATTAAAAGAAGTATTAATTCATATCGAATTTCAATTTAATTTAGACAATCTATTAGATTTGGCCATAATTAAAATCAAATTGGCCATAATTGCAATGCAATCCGTCAATTGATTTTTAATTTGGTCAAAATTAAATAAATATAACTAAATTTTAAATTTTAATTGGGGTTATATTTTAAATAACCCCAAAATTCCTGAAAACTCTCATAACTTCTACCTAATTTCTACCAAAAAATAATTTCAAATTATATTACATTGTACTATTTCCCCCCAACTTTGTCCTTTCCCAATTTTAAAATTCAAAAGTTGTACTACATTGTACAATTCCCCCCCCCCCCCCCCACATTATCTTTCACCTCACCATATCTTCAATTTTAAAATTCGAAAAACACCCTTAATTGTTTCTTCTCCCACATTGGTGGATGACAAGAAATAAATCCTCATCCTTTTCTATAAATAATTTTCTCCCACATGGGTGGAAGAGAGAAAATAAAACCTCATTCTCTCCTATAAATACTACCACTGCTTTGGTAGAAAAGGGGGTGGGAAAAAGTTTAAAAAAAATGAGGCTAGAAAGGTGAAAAAATTCGTTTGAGCAAGATAGTTATTTTTATTTAGTAAAAATTTTTGTTTCATAGCGTTGATCGGCTAAAAAATTTTGAATTGCCAGCAACATTTTTCGGTGGTGGTTGATTCCAACGAAGTTCGTAGTCTCATTTTGCTACCCCCAAAAAGGTAAACACAACTTTTCCTTTTTTTTAAAAAAATTTATTATCATTTTCTTCTTCGTAGTTCGTAGGTATAATTTTGTTTGCTGGGATTGTTTGCTGTAGATGGCCTTGAAGGCCATAGGACGTTGTGGTATCAATATTTTAATTATTTTCATGTTCATGATATAAAAATAAGCTAGCAATAGTTGTACATGCTTTTTTTGACTTTATTCTTGGATTATTATAGATAAAGTTTCAATCTTTGCTTAAAAGATGTACTCATATCTTCTTTAAACTCATTGTTGGTGGATATGTTTATTTTTATCATGTAAAGTTATTTTCTTTATGTTGAAAAGAATAGTTAATATTGATTGTTTTGATTTTTGACCTTATTCTTTGATTATTTTGGATAAAGTTTAGATCTTTGCTTGAAAAACATATTCATATCTCGTTTAAACTCATTATTGGTGGATATGTTTGTTTTTAGCATGTAAAGGTATTTTCTTTATGTTTAAAAGAATAGTTAATATTGATTGTTTTGGCTTTTGAACTTATTCTTTAATTATTTTGGATAAAGTTTAGATCTTTGCTTGAAAAACATACCCATGTCTTGTTTAAACTCATTGTTGGCGGATATGTTTGTTTTAGCATGTAAAGTTGTTTCTTTTTATGTTGGAAAAATAGTTAACTATTGATTGTTTCGCCTTAATAAAAATAGTAATTAGTTAAGTCAAGAATTGATCATTTGCTTGCTAATTATTTTAATGGATTTCAAAATCCTCATACAGGAGATAAAGTGCTAGCTTTATTTTTCATTCAAGATGTTTATTCTTTCTTTGTTCACGTGTTGTCTTCTCAAAATGATGAGAAAGTTCAAACTTTTGTGGCTAAATAGAATTATTTGGATATTTTTAACTCATGCATAGTATGATTGTTGAACGATATTTCACTTTTAGAGATG
>NW_025889342.1:0-5069 GCF_002878395.1 Capsicum annuum
TTTTATAGAGTCAAAACCATTTTGAAAAAGGTGACTTGGCATACCTGATTTATGCCAAGTGGCGACTCTGAGTTTTGAAACTAATGAATCATTTTTCGAAACAATTTTCATCTTTTGTCACTTTAATAATAAAAACCTTTCGAACTTAAAATTTAATTTTTTTTGGGAGTGAAAAAAAGGGGTGTGACAGCAGACCGTTCGGGGGAGCATATGGTCGATAGTGGCTGCTTTGCTTTCCACCCACTCCATACGTCCGACGGCTCCCCCTCCCAAAATAAGGGTGACTCAACTAGAGTTTGTGTGCATGACGTGCACTCCAGGACTTGTTGCAAAAAGAATTGACTCGGGTTATACACATGATGTCAGATATAAAGCAGTAACACACAAGAGAAAAACTATAAATATGTAGCACGCAAGCACTCAACAATGATAAAATAAACACAAACAATAACACAAACAATGTTTATACACTCATAATGACAAACTTAGCCGATACACCTCCAAAAATAAGCTCGAATTCTAAAAACTCCCCAGTAAAATTGCCAGAGCTGTCACACCCTTTTTTTTCACTCCCAAAAAAGAATTGAATTTTAAGTTCAAAAGAGTTTTATTATTAAAATTACAAAAGATGATAATTGTTTCAAAAAAAGATTCATTAGTTTCAAACTCAGAGTCGCCACTTGGCATAAATCAGGTGTGCCAAGCCACCCGTGGATATCCTTTTTCAAAATGGTTTTGACTTTATAAAACTGATCCGCGAACAGAGATTCCGGCTAAGGAATTCTGTTGATCGAGGAGAAGATGTTAGGCACCTCTCGATCCCGTGATTCGACCATGGTCGCTTGGTGGAGTATAGCGACTAATTTGAACACTATGAATGTATAAACCACATAAAACATAAATAAAACGATCAACCAAACAAACAAATCCAAAAACAATGTCCAGTCCAATTATACAGTACAAAATAGAAAAAGAATGCGAAAATGTAAATCCTATTCTACCCTACATTAATTTTATACTACGCTCCCATGCTACCTGATGCCTCGGGCCTTCATCACAGACGTCCTCCAAATACAAAATACTTCGGGACATTCCCCGACGAATAAATACAAGTGATCGCGAGGCATTCCCTGATTAAATGAATACATTTCCAAATGCAAGAACTAAAACCAAATCATTCAACTCAAATTTTACATTCAACATTCAACAAGAAAGCTTATTCCTACATTTTTGCCTGCCGGAACTAACATTCGCCTATTCATTTCAACATATCATAATTTTATCACATTCCAACAATATTCATACTCATTACAAATTAAACAAAACAACAATAAACCAAAGCTAATCTAAATTCAAATTTTTTTATCAATTTCTCAACTCCATCTCCCAAATTCATTTTTAACCACATTATTAAACCAGTTCGACTAACAAATCACTTTTCAAAATCCGAAACCAACAACACATACCCCAACAAAGATTCAAATATTTAAGCATACCAATTATTCATATCCACAACAACAATTAATATTTTGCTCTAAATATTCAAAACCGCACCACAAAATCATGATATTAACCAACTTCGATATAATAAAAAAATAGAGTTGATGGACCTTTGAAGAATCGATTTCGTTGATAATAAAATCAAGAAAGCTTGGAGTATAGAACTCCTAATAGGACCTCAACAATGACGAACTTCAACTCCGTATTGAAAAAATTGAGACCCAAAACTGAAGCTCCGTAAATCTAATCGAACCCGAAAACCGACACTGTTACTGTTCACGGCACTATTCACGTAACTATTCACGATACTGTTTCTCTCTCAATTTTTTTTCTCTCTCGCGCGATTCTCTCTTCTCTCCCTCAGTTTTTTTTTGCTCTTTTTGTGAGGAAGATGATTTGGTGATTGTTGTTATTGTGGAGAAGATGATGATAAAAGAATGAGCCCTTTTTTCCCCTTTTAGAATTTTCCTTTTATATTTTTTATTTGATTTTTTTTCTTTATTTATTATCCTATGTAGAAGCATATAATTGGTGGTTTGTGGGAATAAGTGTGTGGCATATGGAAAAGTTAGTGTGGCATGTGGAAAGATGAGGATGGCATGTGGAAAAATGAGTAGGGTGTGTGCCTTTTGCATGTATCCAATGAAAAATGAAAAGTGAGGTATTGAGGTGGCATAGTGAGGTGACAAAGATGCTATGTATTTAATTATTTTTAATTATTTTTTTTGGGAGAAATTATCAATTAAACAAAAGTATGGTAAGGTGAGTAAAATAAAAATAAAAAATTAAAAAAAATTAAAATAAATAAATAATAATAATAATGATTAAAATATTTTTGGGAAAGGACAAAATTACGTGTCTAGAGTACCTATGCTTTGGTTGTCAACATGCTTTGGAGAGCTCGGAATCAGGTACAATTTCATTAAAGGACTTTTCAAGTTGACCAGTTAATCAAGGATATGGTGTTGCACTTGCAAATACTTGGAAGGAACAATGCTAAATGGGGAGTGGTGCAGCAAAGACTCTAACACATTCCTTAGTGCAAGAGGACTACCAGTTTTTTGTTTCATAGGCTTTAGTTTGATTTGTATGTCTATGTAGAGTAAAGCTAGGAGTATTACATTTTGAGAAGGCAGCCGTCCAGGCTGTTGTTGTTGTATTGTATATTGTTAAATTTGGTTATTAATAAAAGCTCGATTTACCCCAAAAAGAAAAATTAGTACAAACTTAGTTGAAGGTATCAACTTTTGGCGCGTCCACCTCCATTTACTCCAACTATAATAAATCAAAACATTATGATTATCAGGAACAAACCACAATTTCATAAATATTACCCAAAAAACTAAAATATAACGTTTGACCAAGTAATAAGCAGAAACTCCACAAACCATCGAGAAGGATGCTAAAAATTTACCTTGAATTAGGGCAAAGCCAATCACCATCCCTCCCACTTCCTCCACCAACTCTCACTTTGAAAATTTCAAACAAAGTAAAAAGAATTTTGATTTCATGGCCAAATGCAACAAAACTAATGCAATTCAAGAAGAAAACAAAGCTGTTTTAACAAAGAAATCAACCAAATGTTCAATATTTTCCTACAAATAAGGTAAAGAAATCTTCTACCAACAATATGAAAGTACTTGCTCAACAAATTCAATTGGTAGAATATGCTCGATTACCTAATAATCTCCTTAACTTAGTACTCTAAAAAAGTACAGAGATGACAAATAACTTACAATAAAACGGCAGAGATCAGGAGCTTTTTGAGAGATTTAACTGCATGTGCATCGTGATGAGGATATTTTAGGATTTATCTGCTAAAGAAAATCTTAATTTTGGAGACGATTTAGGTGAGGATTGAGGATATTGAAGGGTTTGCCTGCTAAAGAAAAAGAAGGAAAAAAACTTCGCCTACAAATATTGGGGAAAATTGAACTTTTGGAGGGCTATTCGCTTTTAAGAGTATAACCAGTATAGCGGAATGTTTTTTTTTTAAGAATATCATTAAAAAAAAACTTATTCTTTTGAACTAATAAACTGTTTAAAAAGCTTAATTATATCATATTAACATATTTTAAATTGATTTTAAAATACAAAAAATAATTATTAATGGTGAAATTAGTTATCATAGTCACAATTATTTTAGATGTATGAAAATGATGAAATTGGTATTCTTATATAACTATATTTTGTTATTGATTTACAAAAGTAGTTAATATTAAATAATAATTATTTTGTCGTTGGACTTTTATATTTATATTTTAAACTAATTAAGATACATGATTACATGTTTTCTTTCATTTCTAATTTTAATTTTTTGGTTTATCGATTCAAAATCAACAACTAACTGTGTTAAAAGTAATTAATTTCTCTAATTAAAATTTTTTTATTTAAAATTCAAAATTTTACCATTCTCAATTAAAAACTATGCACATACAATTTATAATATTGTTCATCAAAAAATATATATATAAAACTTTGTTTCCAGCGTTAACTCCCCCCACCCCCCTCCACACACACAACAAAAAAATTTACCTCCACCATCCGCTTTAGCCCCACACTCTAATTCTACTCTTTAAAATTCCTACTCAAACTATACCAAAAAATTTAAGATAAAGTACGAAAGATGATTTAGAATTATTTCAAAAGTATAATTATAAATATGAGATTTGATTACTCTTCTTTTGACTCTTCAAATTATTTTATCATAGTTTTAAGTTAAAATATTATACATTTTATTAAATGATGTAGAAGCAAATTTTCTAATAAAACTTGTTTGTCCTATATTTATTTTTAGGTGAATTTTCGTTGTTTATTCTATAGTTTATCCTTAGATAGGTAACTGTGATTAAAAAAAAAAAAGAATTAATGCTAATGATAAAAAATATTAAAATAATTAAAAAGCTAAATAAACATGACAACATACCTTAATATTTACAGAAATTTGATGAGCAATATTACGTATAACTTTTTACTTACTTTCATAAATTACACAAAAAAAAAAATTAAACATAATTCACAAAGATTTTCTGATTAAATTATTAACACTTTTGTTAAATATATTTTTGAATTAGATAACTCAAACAATATTCATTTTGGCAGCAAGAAATTGCGTAATTTGATAAAGAATAGATACCTAATAATTTTTTTTTGAAAATTTTAAATTTATTTAAAGGTGAACAAATATATAAAATATGAAAGATAAAAGAGCATTTATAATTTAGAAGAGATAAGTTTGGAATAATAAAAATCTCTTAGAACTCTTTAACTATGGATTTCTATTTTTAAGATAATGAAATTTCTTTTTTTTTTTTTTTTAAAAGAAATAATGCATTTCAAATTCAAGATTTTAAAATTTTGTTAGAATCTTAGAAAGATAAGATTCTAAAATTTTATAATTATCTTGCAGTTTATATATTTTGAATTTGAAAAAAAAATATTTGAAATTAATGATATCAGTTAGGTATGTTCTATAATAAAAATAAATGAAATAAAATAGAATATTCTAAATTAATGTTATTGATTTTAAAATATTAATATCAAATTATTTTAACCTTTTTTCCCTTTTG
>NW_025889343.1:0-504 GCF_002878395.1 Capsicum annuum
TAAAAGTTAACAAAGTATCTCCATGTGTTTGATAAAAACCCAAAAGTGCTTAGAAGTAAATTAGATAAAAGTTATAAGATGATCACTAACTCATTATTTCTAAGTTATAAAAGTATATTTGGTTTGATCAAATATTTTAACCATAAAATATATTGTAAGTGGGATAGATAATGATATCACAGTCTCACGGGATTAATTATCTCATATATAAGGTGCGGACTAACTAGTCTCATTATTTTAATTAAAAAATAATTCTCTAAATTAATTAATACCCATAATCAAATACAAAATAAAAAAAATCTTTACGTTTTTCTTAAAATTATTATCTCCTATTTCACCAACCAAATCACCCCTCCATATATTCTTCCAAAAAAAAAAAAAATTCTCAACTCCATCTCCATATTCTTTTTTAGAATAATATACATACATACATACATACATACATACACACACACACACACACACACACACACACACACACACACACACACACACACACATATA
>NW_025889343.1:604-1288 GCF_002878395.1 Capsicum annuum
CCTCCCCAGACCCACTTGATGGGAATACACTGGGTTTGTTGTTGTTGTTGTTGTTGTTGTTGTGTGTGTGTGTGTGTATATATATATTCAATTATTTCATTTCTTTTCATCTATGTTTATATTTGGAAATGAAAAATAGATTTGAAAAAAAAGTTTATACGTATTATGGGATTGATAGAAATGGAATATGGAGATGGAGTTGAGAAGTTTTTTTTTTGGGAAGAATATATGGAGGGTCGATTTGGTTGGTGAAATAGGAAATAATAATTTTAAGAAAAATGTAAAGAATTTTTTATTTTGTATTTGATTATGGTATTAATTAATTTAGAAAACTATTTTTTAATTAAAATAATGAGAATAGTTATTCCGTACCTTCTATATGAGATAATTAAACCTGTGAGATTGTGATATCATTAACTATCCCACTTAGAATATATTTTGTGATTAAAATATTTGATCAAACCAAATATACTTTTATAACTTAGAAATAATGAGTGAGTGATCATCTTATAACTTTTATCTAATTTACTTCTAAGCCCTTTGGGGTGTTTATCAAACACATTGAGATACTTAGTTAACTTATAATTTTATAATTTAAAATGAAATTATGTATTAATTTTGTTTAATTCAATAATAAAAAGATATATATAAATGTGTCATATATTTATTTTGTTGGATTCATAT
>NW_025889344.1:0-1261 GCF_002878395.1 Capsicum annuum
TTTTTTGTGCTTTTCAATTATAAAAGTTATCATTTCCCTTATTTTCGTGATTCATTGACTAAATTAAGCAGATATTTTCCTTGTCCAGCAGTCTACAATGGATCGTAGGAGTTTCCCGTGGAAGAAGAAATCATCAGATAAGATAGCAAGCGAGAAACCTGCAGCTCTTATAGTGGAGTCAGCCTCTGCCCCTTCAGATTCAACTGAAGCTAAGGTTGATCAGGTGTGTGTGTTGGTACCTTTATAATTAAAAAGTATATTTTCCTTCTCTTATAGTGGAGTAATCATCTACCCCTTTAGATTCAACTAGGAATTTCCGTTTTCTTCTCATTCTTTGTGGTCGTCATTGCTATTAGATTGTCTAACCATAATTCGCTATAGTTTATCCTATAAGCATTCTGACAATATGCTTACATCTATAACAAGGACTTTCATGTTGACCTTTAATTATGAGAACTTGAATAAAAGAAATGCTGCGTAATTTGGTCAATACTAGCAAAGAACTTCTCCATTTATCTAAACTGTTAGGCTTACGTCTATAGGTTGAGATTGATGGGTGGTAGTCTTTAATATTTACCCTCACAAATTATAAGTTGTAATTTAGTTCTGTTAATTTTGTTTCTCTCTTCAATATAATGTGATTGGTGCTAGAAAGGAAAAGACATAGTTTCAGTTTGGTAGTTCATCGATTTTTTTTTCTTACAATAATACGTTGTGAGAGAGCTTCATTCAATTTGTCTCGTCTTGGTGATTTATGTTTTTGTTTCCGTTGTATTTCAGGGTAAACAGGAAATCAAGAAACCTAAATATGTTCAAATTTCCATTGAATCTTATTCACATTTGACTAGACTGGAGGATCAAGTTAAGTCTCTTGAGGAACTAGTGAGTGGCTTAGAGGATGAAGTCAAGGATTTGAATGAAAAGTTGGCTGCTGCACAGTCAGAAATGACTAATAAGGAAAACCTGGTAAAACAATACGCTGAAGTTGCTAAAGAAGCCGTCTCAGGTGATGTTCCTTATTGACTTGTGTTTTTCTTGTAACAAGTGTTTTGCAACTTGGTGCTGAATTCTTTTATTCAGATCTCTCTGTACAGGTTGGGAGAAGGCGGAGTCAGAAGCCGCGAAACTGAAAAATCACCTGGAATCCGTTACTCTTTTGAAGCTTACTGCTGAAGACAGGGCATCACATCTGGATGGTGCATTGAAGGAGTGCATGCGGCAGATACGAAATTTGAAAGAAGAACATGAACAGAAGCTGCAT
>NW_025889345.1:0-1265 GCF_002878395.1 Capsicum annuum
GACACCAAACCTAGGTTTTGATACCAAATTTGTCATGACCCTAACCAGGGCCTGGCCTTGATGGGTATCCCATGTCCTACGTGAATCGAAGATCAGCCCCTTTACTAAATCGAGTCAACACAACCCCCTCAGAGGCAGATGATTTCCGAACATATAACATGATATGATTTTAATTATATAAAGACATCAAGTATAATCATAACTAATACTAATGGGTATTGGTGCCAATGCCAATACCAATACCAAATTTGATACTACTACTAACACCGCCCATACCAATAGTAGTCTAACAAAGAGTCTAATTAAATCCAAAGAATATCCAGTCGAGACATACCCCTGACCATAGACAAAACCAAGTTTAAATAAAGTCTGAAATATAGAATATAAGGACTATGAAATGAGGCATTTCAAAGTATGGAAGCTCACCACTTCAATGTTAACTCACGAACCAACCCGAACACCGGATCACTTTGCAAGAAAGGTAGAAGAAGCTCTAGTCCCTGAATCGCATGGGAATACAACATCCAAAGATGGTTAGCAGTTGGAACACTAGAATGTAACTCTAGAATAGAGAAATAAAATAATGCCATCATTCAAAACCAAGTCAAATCATTATATGCAATCACATGTATACATATATACGTTTTTATAGTATCAGGATAGGGAGTAAGGCTTTACATAAAATTTTAAAATATTAACCTAGGTTGTTTAGCATAACTGTCATATAACAAGGTACCCATGAGCTATATGGCCCTATCTCTCCCCGTGATGGAAAGGCCCCAGTACGTCTTACCACATGAACCAAAGAATATCCATAACCTTATAAGCCATTATAGGGACTCGAACCTCCCGGCATAATCAAGGTGAATTAAGCATAAATGTATACAATATGGGGTACTCAAACCTTCTATTTATAAATTCATTCGGGCTACTCGCACCTCCTGGTCATGTAGACACCCACACTGGATAGCACGATTTCCAATTCTAGTTTTTCAAACTCCAGTTTGATGGCCCAGTTGTACATCTTTCTTTAAAGACTAATTAAAACATTCTTTACACATATATGCAACCATTAATACACTTACCAAAGGCATCCCATTTGTATCGTCATACCAACACCACTCACAAGCATAAAACATGACATAATCATTATTTGTAAACTTTAGGACTCGAACCCATTGTCTAAGCAAAGACAAAAATTCAATTCAACATTTAGAGACTCAAATCCATTTAGCCAATTAAACCATAAAGTTTGAAATTCAAAT
>NW_025889346.1:0-4447 GCF_002878395.1 Capsicum annuum
AATTGATGAATTGTTTAACCAATTTCAGGGTGCCAGTTATTTCTCTAAGATAAACCTCAGATCAGGCTATAATCAACTCAGAGTTAGAGAAAGTGACATCCCAAAAATAGCTTTCCAAACTTGGTACGGCCACTTCAAATTCTTAGTCATGTCCTTTGGTCTTATCAATTCCCCAAAAGCCTTCATGGACTTGATGAACAGTGTGTTCAAGAAGTACTTGGACATGTTTGTCATAGTCTTCATAGATGATGTCTTGGTTTACTCCTGCAGTCAAATTGATCATGCATACCATCTCAGAATAGTATTGCAGACTCTCAGAAATCATCAGTTATTCACTAAATTCAGTAAGTGTGAATTTTGGCTAAGGTCAGTAGCATCCCTTAACCATATCATTTCCAGTGATGGCATTAGAATTGATCCCCAAAAGATTGAGGTAGTGAGAAACTGGTCCAGACCCATCTCTCCATCAAATATTAAAAGTTTCTTTAGTTTGGCTGGTTATTACCATAGGTATGTTGAGGGATTTTCGTCTATTGCATACCCCATGTCCAGATTGACTTAGAAGAAAGTCAAATTTCAGTGGTCAAATTCTTGTGAGAAGAGTTTTCAGGAGTTGAAGACTCAACTTACCTCAGCTCTAGTTTTGACTCTTCCAGATGGTTCGTATGGCTTTGTGGTATACTGTGATACATCCAGACTAGGTTTGGGTTATGTCCTTATGCATCGTGTTAAGGTCATATCCTACGCCTCTAGATAACTTAAGCCCCATGAGAAGAACTATCCTACTCAAGACCTTGAGTTAGCAGCAGTAGTCTTTGCCCTAAAGATTTGGAGGCACTATCTGTATGGTGTGGACATTGATGTGTTCACTGACCATAAAAGCTCCAATATGTGTTCACTCAGAAAGATCTAAACCTCCATCAGAGAAGGTGATTGGAGTTGTTTAAAGACTATAACATGAGTGTCCTTTATTATCCAGGCAAGGCTAATATAATGGCTTATGCTCTCAGTAGACTGTCTATGGGTAGTGTTACTGATGTTGAGGATAGTAAGAAAAATTTAGCCCAGGAAGTACATTAGTTAGCCTGACTAGGTGTCTGCTTAGTCGACTCAGTAGAAGGTAGTGTATGAGTGCAGAGTAGTTTAGAATCATCCCTAATTTCTAAGGTGAAAGAGAATCAGGAGAGAGATCCCAATATAGTCAAGTTGAAAGAATTAGTTAGAGATTATAAGGTTGGGTTTTGTCCCAAGGGGGAGATGGTGTTTTTCACTATTAGGGTCGTCTGTACGTGTTAGGTGTTGATGACTTAAGACAGCTAATTCTTGAAGAAGCACATGGTGTGCATTACTCGATTAATCCAGGGGCCACTAAAATGTACCGTGATTTGTGGGAGGTCTATTGGTAGAGATAAAGAGAGATATTATAAAATTTTTGGCTAAGTGCTCAACATATCAGTAGTTGAGGATTGAGCATCAGAAGCCAAGTAGGTCTATGCAGGAGTTCAGTATTCCTACTTGGAAGTGGGAAAAAGTGAACATAGACTTTGTGACGGGTTTGCCTCGTACTCGTCGTTAGCATGATTCAGTTTGGATCATTGTGGATAGGATAACAAAATCAGCTTATTTTCTTCCAGTCCATACCTATTATTCAGCCGAGGATTACACCAAACTCTACATTAGAGAGTTGGTCAGATTACACAGTGTTACATTGTCCATCATCTCAGATGGAGGTACCTAGGGCACCTCTCATTTTTTGAAAGCATTCCAAAAGGGTCTTGGTACCCGAGTTCACCTCAGTACAACTTTTCACCCTCAGACAGATGGTCAAACAGAAATGACCATTCAGACTTTATAGGATTAGCTACGAGCGTGTGCGATAGATTTAAAGGTATTTGGGATGACCACTTGTCTTTGATTGAGTTTTCATATAACAACAACTATCATTCCAGCATTAGGATGGCTTCATTTGAAGCACTTTACAGGAGAAGGTTTAGATCTCCCATTGGTTGGTTTGAAGTGGGTGAGGCCATAGTGGTTGGGCCTGACTTGGTATTTGATACCTTAGAGAAATTTCAATTGATCAGAGAAAGGCTTAAGATATCTCAGAGCCAACAAAAATTGTAAACTGATGTACGCAAAAAAGATCTCGAGTTTGAGATTAGCGATTATGTGTATTTGAAAATCTCTCTCATGAAGGAAGTGAAGAGGTTTAGAAGGGAACAGTTAGTCCTTGATATGTCGCTTCGGCAAAGTAGCTTATGAGCTTGAATTTCCTTCAAATCTATATTCAGTCCATCCAGTGTTCCATGTCTCCTTGATTAAGAAGTGCATAGGTGACCCAGCAGTCGTAGACCTTACAGAGGGCTTAGATATTCAGAACATCCTCTCTTTCAAAGAGATCCCAGTCTAAATCCTTGACTTCTAGACTCACAGACTGAGGAACAAAGAAGTCTCTCTAGTCATATTTCTTTGGCGGAATCAGTCCGTTGAGGGAGCTACTTAAGAAGTAGAAGCAGACATATGGACCAAGTATCCTCACCTCTTTTTCGCTAATCCAGACTCAGCCCAAGGTAATGCCTTTTCTTAAGCTTATTTAGTTTCATGCTCAGATTTCCATTATAAACTTGGTATCATTTACCTTTATAACTCAGTTATATATTCATGAGTCAGTTCAGTCATGTACATGTATCAGATATGCATGATCAGTATGAGAAACTCAGCTTATCAGTACTCCCAGTCATATGTTCATGAACCAGCTCAGTTATGTACTCAGACATGAGATTTGCATGTTCAGTATGACAATTTAGTATATCAATAATATTAGTCCTACAGTTATGTCCCAGCTATTCATAACCAGTAAGTAGATTCAGCTTACTAGTACACTCAGTTTAGTCAGACTCATTCGAGGACAAATATTTCCAAGGGGAGATATTGTAAAACTCCGTAAGATTCCTAGCTTAATTCAGTCCTTTAAGCTTGTTAAAGGGTCCCAAACTTAGAAAATCATAGCTAAGTATTCAGACTTAGTTTATTTTAGGCCTTCGAAAGTTGGCAATCTTATTTTATGTCCTTAAAGTCCTTTAAATGTCTATATTTTAGTAATTCATGATCAGGAAGGTCAATATGTGTTCCCGGATGAGTTTTAGATTTTTTGGACCTCGTTTAGACCATGTTTGAAATCCCAAAATAGTGGACCAACGTGATCTTGGTGCGCCGCATCGCCTATCACATTGGTTGATATTTTCTCAGCTACCAGAATGCTATTCCAGTGACCTGGCATGATCATAGCATGATGCATCGACTATCTCATCGATGCACCGGGTCAACCTACGCGTGGTAGCCCAGTTTTTGCTCATTAAAACACCATGTTTTGGGGGGTATTTGGGTCTTTTTCCTTCAACCTTCATCCCTTAAAACATGAAAATTAGCCCTTTCGAGGCATAATATAATCATTATTCATAAAATTCTCAAGAATAAAACCCAAGGGCTATCAATCCAAGAATCAAATTCAAAAGATTTCACCATCAATCTTTCCAAATTCAAGCAATAAGGTATGTAGAGTTTCATCCAAGGGTTTCTTCCACCCTTGGAGTTCAAGAAACCTTTTTCAAACTTGAATTTATGATTTCCATGTAGTGTATTAGATTATGTTCATGATGATGTTGTGGTATGGTTTCCAAGTTAGGATCGTTATTGAATTTCATAAAAGTATGTTAGCATGTGTGTTGAACTATATTTTCCCCAAGTTGAAAACACTTAAATTGTGGATTAATGGTTGTAGTCATAATGCATCAATATGGTATTCATGTCCAAGTTCAAGATTATGCCTTCTAGGTGTTTGATGAAATGCTAAATTCAGATTATTAAGCTTTTATGATCCTTTGGTGGTCTAAATGATGAACTTATGCTATACCCACATGTTCACAATGTCTTCTATGCTAAAACTATACTTTGTATGATTTTGATGTAATGCTCATGAGATTGATTTAATGAAGTTATAATATGTTAGCATGCTTTCCTTTTCATGTGAAGTTCATGACTTTCAAGTGATTGAGGAAATGCCTCATAGATTGTATTGTGAGTTGTTGACTAGTGTCAAGTATTCAAGAATTGACATTTCTTGCTATTTTATGCTATCAATTCCTGAGGGTATTTAATACCCGATAATTTAGCTGTGTCCTAGAGCCAGTGTCAGTTACAGAATAGTCTTAGTCATGTCACGATCAGTAATACTCTAGTTCAATTAGAGATCTCAAAAAAACTCAGTAAACTCAGTATCAATCCAGTCCTATTCAGTATTCAGTTCTGTCCTAAGTAAACCCAGTCTGATAATAGAACTCAGTAGTATTTCATTAGTCAACGAAACTCAGTAAAATCAACTCAGTCAGTTAATTAGTACCATCAGTAACAAATCAGTCTAGCCTAGTATAAACTAGAAAATTAGTCA
>NW_025889347.1:0-2443 GCF_002878395.1 Capsicum annuum
CGCTATTTTATTCACAGGAGAATAAGTATCAAAATAATCAACACCTTTCTTTTGGTTAAAGCCCCTAATCACAAGTATAGCCTTATATTTATCAATTGTACCATCAGGACTCAATTTCTTCTTGAATATTTACTTGCTACTTATGGGTTTACAACCTTTAGGCAAATCATACAAGTCCCATGTGTGATTAGAAACTATAGAGTCTAATTCACTTTTAATAACCTCTTTCCAAAATATCGCATCTATTGAACCCATTGCTTCATCATATGTCTTAGGGTTTTCTTCTATTAAGTAGATAGACACTAATTCATCATTTAAAGTATCGATATCAAAATCCTCAGTTAAGAAGGTGGTGATAAAATCAGGACCAAAACTAGTCTCAATTCTACGTCTTTTACTCCTAAATTCATTTTCAGGCTTATTAGCAATATCATCAGAAGAAGGCATAGTATGAGAGTTAATAGACATAGATACAAAAGTATTATTTTGCACATCACTAGGCACATCATTCTTCAAAGGAAAAACATGCTCAAAAAATTCTGCATCTCTAGATTCACAAATAGAATAATCATTTAATGACATAAATCTATATGCAGCACTATTTCGAGCATAACCAATAAAGACAGTATCAAAGGTCTTAGAACCTACATTTACTCGTTTAAAATTAGGTAGACCAATCTTAGCCAAACACCCCCACACTTTCAGAAATTTCAAGTTAGGGGCAAATCCTTTCCATAACTCATATGAGATCTTGTCTAACTTTTTATGAGGGACTCTATTAATACTATAGCATGCAGACAAAACTGCTTCCCCCCACATATAGTCAGGTAGACCCGAGCTTAAAAGCATAGAATTCATCATTTCCGTAAGAGTTCTATTCTTTTGTTCAGCTACACCATTTTTTTGGGGAGTATAAGGAGCACTAAACTCATGGATAATACCATTTTTCTTAGAAAAATCTTATAGAGTTTTAGTATTATATTCACCACCCTTGTCAGATCTAAATCTCTTGATTTTCCTGTCTAATTGATTTTCTACTTCTGCTTTGAATTTTAAAAACATGCTTTCAGCCTCATCTTTAGACTTAAGGAGGTACTTTAGTGTACCTAGAAAAGTCATCAAGAAAAGTAATGTAATACTTTTTTCCACCTTCACTAATAGTGTTCTTAAAATCTGCTAAGTCTGAATGTACTAGTTCAAGCAATTCAGTCTTTCTACTAGTAACATATTTAAAAGGTTTCTTAGCATGCTTTGCTTCTACACACAGAGGACATTTATAAATATCATCAATATTTACTGTAGGAATTAATCCCATTTTTTAAGTCTTTTAATAGCAGCAATATTAACATGACCTAGCCTACCATGCCATAAATTAATAGACTCAACAATATAAGCAAAATTAGAAATATTTGCATTACTGACAATCTCATGATCAATGTTTAGTGCTAATAAGCCTCCACTAAGGTATCCCTTCCCAACAAAGTTTCCTCCATGAAAATAATTATTTTATCAGCTTCAAAAATAAGTTTAAGGCCTACTTTGTTGAGAAGTGCTCCAGAAACTAAGTTTCTATGGAGCGAGGGAACATACAGAACATTGTTCAAGGATAATATTTTTCTAGAAGTTAATTTAAGTAAAAAATTTCCGTTACCCATAACTCCAGCAGTAGTGGAGTTACCCATGTAGACGCACTCGACATCGGTGGATTCCTTAAAGTCATGGAATATAGGCCTGTAGTAGACCTGTGAGCCCATAATGGGGGGTCCACTAGGTTACGGCTTTTAAGCCTATAAATATAAGGCTAGGTCCCCTCTCCTGACTTTAACACAAGACGTATTCCCATATACTGCCAGCTGTCATAAGCAAATGAGAGGAAGACTCAGCCTTGTTCGTCTTCGGTTACATGTTGTAATGGCGGATAAACCATCTCCGGTTACGTGATATAATGGCAAACAAAGGTACGCATCTTTCTACTCGCATATTCCTTACTTTATAGGTGTTCTTGGTTTATGTGAATCTGTGGTATGTTTATATGTTAATTTAACCGAAAACAGTTACAAAATATGGCAAGAAAAGTTTACTGACTTCCTTACCAAATAAGTCATTCTCCTGAACATGAACATCAACCTGATTTATCAATTGCTTGAATGGTTGAAAATTAAAGAGATTAAAAGGGAAAAGAAGAGCAGATGTTTAGTATCAGTAGTTCATAAAGTTAAAGTAAACTTCGAATCATGATTTGTGGCTCTTAACTTTGGAGTATTTTTACATACAATAAAGTTGGCCATAAGATATAATCCTCCCGCTTTAATATTTGATTCTTTGAAATGTTTATGAACTGAATTTGCGATAGAAGTTTGTATCCAATTACCCTAAAAACATAACACCTATCAATTCATTAAGAGATGAAAAAATAAAAGAATCTGCAGATAGTTAAAAAAAA
>NW_025889348.1:0-1994 GCF_002878395.1 Capsicum annuum
AGTGAAATAGTGCGAATGAGGGGTTTTCGGGCCAAACTGGTAAGCTATATCCCACAGTTTCGGGGGTGGTCCCATGGTCTGGCCGTGCTGTGGGTTGAAAATTAACCTGGGCATTCTAGGGAGGTTGAGTATTGTCCAGTGTGGTTCGTTTATATTTTTGTAGCCATTTGGGTTCACAAACGGGTGAAACAGCGAGAACGGGGCATTTTTGGGATAAATCAGTGTGCTATAACCCACGATTTTGGGGGGTAGGCTCGAGGTCCGGGCGTGTTGTTGGCCGAAAATCGACCGTGGCATTCCAGGTAGGTCGGGGATCATACCAATATTGTCCGTTTAAGTTTTCGAGGCCATTTAGGAGGACAAATGGGCGAAACAGCACAAACGAGGTATTTTCGTGTCAAATCAGTGTGCTAGTCCACGATTTTAGACGTCGGCTCGGGTTTTGTTGTGTTATGGGCGAAAAATCAACCGAGGCATGCCAGGGAGGTTGGAGATCATCCCAGTGTGGTCTGTTTAAATTTTCGTGGCCATTTGAGTGGACAAACAGGTAAAATTGTGCTAATGGAACAATTTTGAGCTAAATCGGTGTGCTATAGCCCACAATTTTAGGGGTGGGCCTGGGTCCGAGTATGCTGCGGGTCAAAAATAAATTAGGGCATGCCAAGAAGGTTGGGGATCATCCCAGTATGATCCTTTTAAATTTTTGTTGCCATTTGGGTGGACAAACGGTCAAAAGGGTGTGAACGGGACATTATCGGGTCAAATTAGTGTGCCATACCCCATGGTTTTGGGGGTGGGACCGAGGTCTGGGGGTGCTGTTGGCCAAAAATTGATTGAGGCATGCCAAGGAGGTTGGGGATCATCCCAGTGTGGTCCGTTTAAATTTTTGTGGCTATTTGGTTGGATAAACTGGAGAAATAGCGCGAACGGGGCATTATCAGGCAAAATCAGTGTGCTATAACCTACGATTTTAGGGGTGGGCCCGAGTTTCGAGCGTGCTGTGGGAAAAAATTCCAGTGTGGTTCATTTAAATTTCTGTGTCTATATTGGTAGATAATCGGGCGAAACGGTGTAAACGGGATATTTTTGGGTTAAATCAGTGTGCTATAGCCCATGGTTTTGAGGCTAGGCTCAGGGTACGGGCGTGCTATGGATCAAAAATTGATCGGGGCAAACTAGAGAGATTGGGGATCATCCCAGTATTGTCTGTTTAAATTTTCGTGGCCATTTGGGTGGACAAACAGGCAAAACGACGTGAATGGGGTTTTTTGGGCTAAATTGGTGTGCTATAGCCCATAATTTTAAAGGTGGGTCTGGGTTTTGGATGTGTTGTAGGCTGATAATTGATTGGGGAATGCCAGGGAGGTTAGGGATCATCCCTGTGTGGTCCAATTAAATTTTAGTGGCCATTTGGGTGGACAAACGGGCGAAACCACGTGAACAGGTAATTTTCAGCCAAATCGATGTTCTATGGCCAACGGTTTCTGGGGTGGGCCCTGGATTCGGGCATGCTGTGGGCCAAAAATCAACCGGGGCCAGGGAGGTTGGGGATCGTCCCAGTATGGTCCGTTTAAATTTTTGTGGCTATTTGGGTGGACAAACGGGCAAAACAACGCGAATGGGTCATTTTCAAGCCTAATCGTTGTACTATAGCCCACAGTTTTAAGAGTGGGCCCGATGTCCAAATATGTTGTAGGTCAAAAATCAACCAGGGCATGTCAGGGAGGTTGGAGATCATCCCAGTTTGGTCCACTTAAATTTTTGTGGCCATTTGTGAGGACAAACGGGTGAAACGGCATGAACGAGGCATTTTCGAGCCAAATTGATGTGCTATTTAACCCATGGTTTCAGGGGTGGGCCTGGGGTTTAGGCGTGCTGTGGGTCAAAAATTGGTCGGGACATGCCAGGGAGGTTGGGGATCATCCCAGTATGGTCCGTTTAAATTTTTGTGGCCATTTGGTCCAAACCATTATGCTATAGCCCACGATTTTGGG
>NW_025889349.1:0-4094 GCF_002878395.1 Capsicum annuum
GATAACATAAGGAATTACTAACCTTGAAATTACCTTTAGATTTATAATCTCACCTAATCTCACCTTGTTTGGTAGAGTCTCGTGCTGATAACGTGTTATGAAATATAAAGTAAGAATAATAAGATTAAATAGAGAGAGAAGAGAGAAGACTTCTTTATTTCTCTTGAGAGATAAGAGATCATAAGATTGTGAATACAATAAACAAAGATAGATACTTCATATCCTAATAGATATCAAATAGATCTTATCTATATTCTTGATAGACATTCAATATAATGTAAATACATTCATAACAAATTTCATAAAATATATCTCTAATTATTAACTATTTAAGAGACGTGTCAGGTTATAGGCCAAGTAAAAATGAGATAAAGAGAATATCTCTCTCGAATTGACAAGATGTCTATTATAATGTCTTAATTGTGAAATTACCTAACCCTAGGTCTCACAAATAAACATAAAACCACTTATTTTTTTTATTAAATGAAGGTAGGAGAAGGGGATTACAACATGGGAAATTCAATTCTCATCATCAAGATGAAGGTTTAGATAATTGACCAATTGAGCAACTAAGATTCAAATATAAACCCACTCGGTCGCATATATAGTAGGGTATCTATATAGTATCTAAAATACGTTCATGACTAGTATCTCCTCTTGGCTAAGACAAAAATACACAATTTATAATTGTTCAAGCACAATTTATAAAGTACGAAATTCAAACGATCTTTTTTTATTAGAAGTTTGAAATCACACTAGAAAAGGTTAATCAAATTAATAATACTTGCAAGGCAGGAATTAAATCATAAATCTAAATCATATAGGATCCTTTTAAATTCAACTACAAGAAAGCTACTCCATCGTGAAGTCCAATCCATACGAAAAAGAAACAAAAATGGAGTATATAATATTCCGTTGAGGTTATATATATCGTATATCTTTAATGATTTGGTTGAATTATTTTACAAGTATGATACTTATGAGTTGATAAAAAAATTATAATTGTGTCGCATCCAAGGTGTGGGTTAGTGATCAATGAAGCGGGCGAAGAGCCATGTGATCTCACATTCAGAATTCAATGGAGACAAAAAAAATTAGGTGATTTTTTCCACTAGAGATACATGATACATATTGCGGGTGATAGATATTCCATAAAATAGTTGAGGTGTACAAAAACTGCCTTGAACAATACCGTCATTAAAAGATATTATTATTGTGCGGTGGGATCTTATGCATTGATATTGTGGCGCTAAATTTTATTCTTCGTGGTAGTTATTTTTCCTGGCCTGATCATGATGTCTAACTAATTTGCTTCATTATTATTTACACGTAGTTAAAGGGTAGCCCTGAAGTAAATGGTGAAGTTATTGTCATGTGATTAGAAGGCCACAGATTCAAATCTTGAAAACAACCTTTGGCAGAAACTAAATTTGGTACACGTAATTATCTTTTTTTAAAAAAAAATATAAATAGTCTTTTTTGAGATCGTAACAAAATATAATGAGTTGTGTCACAACTACCAAATTCTCAATCAAAGTTAATGGTGTTGGTCATGAATTTTTTTAGGAAAGTTGAAGCAGGGAGATCCTATGTCTCCTCTACTTTTTGTACTTGTGATGGAATATCTATCAAGGACATTACGGAATATGAGTGAACTCCTAGATACAACATGAATTAAGGGAGAGACTAAATATACTTAGAGGGTCAGAGAGGGGCTAGAAGTGTCAATACTGGTGTGATAGAGTGTGTACATAGTTTGATTGGTTTGTTGGTTAGTAGTGTTGTTAGTTGAGGTCTAGTTGGTTAACTCATGCCTTCTTTGTAGGCAGTAGGAGACCATTGATGCTCTTTGCTTGTATGCATTTTGTTAGTAATGGTAATATTTGACAATTATTGTCATAATGGCCATTTTAAAGTTAAATTGTTACTCTATTAAATATAGAATGTTTTATTCTATTTGAGACTGACAAAAAAAGAAAGTGTGTCATATAAATTGAACAAAGAAAGTAACAACTTGTTGATATATAGCTTGGTGAAATGGATCATTCAGAAAATTCATTTCCAAGGTAACTTGAAGATACAACTTAACACTGGTTGACAAAGTTTAATCTGCATAAATGAAATTGTCCCTTGTGATTTGATCCTTTTTAGACCCCATGCATATTTAAAGCTTTCATGGAGCGAACTATCTTTCACAGATGAAATTGTATATGATGTTGGCTAGGTATAGCTAGCTAATGTGTGATACCTTTTACTATACTTTGTTTTGCTCAAGATCTTCTAGTGTTGGGCTGAAGTTTTGGGGCATATGTTCGTATTATTCCTACATCAAGTTTTGTACTTTTCTCATCTAGTTTTGGACTTTTGGTTATAAAATTTACTAAAAATTACATAAATACACAATTTATATTTTCAATATTACAAAAAATTCCAACTCCCTAAACATATTACAAAAATTCCAGCATATACATGAACACGATGTATATGTCGGCTATGTTAAGTATATTGATAGGTAGAGGGAGTAAAATAATTAAAAAAAAGTGGGAGAGAGTGTAATTACTTCCAAAAGGGTTGATATTTATCTTATTTATACTAAAATTTATTATTTATCTTTTTTTAGCTAATCACTAAACGGACTAAATCATAATTTATTAATAGTTCAAGGATCAAAAATTCAATTACCCCTATTAAATAAATTCCCATGTGTCTCACATACTCAACTAACACATGTTTTACCTATTACAATTAATATTCTCCCCAAATAGCTAATTGCAATCGTCACGGGGTTCATTTAAAATTTTACTCTTACTACTTTGGTCGTGTGTTTGGTTTGAAGAAAAATATTTTTGTCAATTATTTCTTGTTTTTATAAGTTAAAAATTTTAGAAAATATTTTATCTATGAAAAGAAGTAAATCTTTACAAAATAAGACTAATAAATTTTTCTAATGAAAGTAAGATAAAAGAAGTTCCACGAGCGACATCCTCATTGATTGTGTCCCTTGATCCTTCAACATATTTAGTTTACAACCCATCCCTATAGCCCCATTCCCATTCCACCCACACGCCTACCCAACCCCTATCTATCAGAGTATTTATATAGATTATATATAAATATTTTTAAGAAAATATTTCTTTTGGCTTGCAACACAAAAATATAAACAAGAAACCAACTTATTTTTGTAGAAGACATTTTTTTTTACCCTTTTGTCTCCAACCCTATATATAGATCGTAGCATGCAAAGGCTTGGAGTACAATAAATCTATCTCCTTCTCTATATAGAATTATCTAATTTTTATTGATATATTGAGAGGTTTTAGAAATTAAATTAAAAGAAAGATGTCTTGTATCATCAAGTGTTCTCCTATCCCTTCTGCTTCCTTTCCAATTTCTGAAACAGCAGAAAATAACATCAACTGGGATACTATTATCAATCTTGATCAGTAAGTGTTATATCCCTATTTCATAAATTCATTTTTTTATCAATCTTGATCAGTAAGGGATAATAATTAATAATCGCGAGATAGAATGTGAGTCAAGGATCTATCAGAAACAACTTTCTGCTCCACGAAGTAATGGTAAGGTCTGCATGCACACTATCTGTGCCATTATACTGGATATGTTTTTATTATTGAGATAGAATATAAAATTATTTTATCTCATAATTGGTTGAACTTATGATTGTGCTATATTAAGCAATCACGAGATTATTTTATGTCACAGTTGTGGGATAACAATCCCGTAATTAATATCCCTGGGAAAAATTAACCGACAAAATCACACATTTTCCCCTTAAAATATTTTAAGAATGCCAAGATTAAATTGGAAATACAATTTTATCTAGTGTACGTAGGAGTTTGGACCAAATAGGTATACCCCATATATCCTATTTTTAGTTTAATGAACTAAAAGTACATGTCCACTAAATAATTTCCTCATTATTTAATCCACATTATTGTATCCACTAAATAATCACGTCATTATTTAATTTCCATATCCCCACATTATTATCATCCCAATATAATTTGTTCACTAACCAAATGACTGCTTAATTAATTAGAGTATATCCCCCCTCCATTTATTTTTACTTGTCA
>NW_025889350.1:0-4591 GCF_002878395.1 Capsicum annuum
GGTGGTCCACTGGAAAGTGACAATTATGAAATTGTCCTTCACTGCAACGTGGTGACTTCCCAGTTGGCACTGACCAACTTAAAAATGCTCTAACTTCTTCACCGAGTGTCAAATTTGGGCGAATTTGGTATCGATGGAAAGCTTACTCAATTTCTCACTTAATGATAAGTCGAAATCTAGGAAGGTCTATATGAAACAAATATTATTCATCTTAGAAGATATCCCTTAACATTCTAGGAATGAATTTAAGCTAGAAAATGTTTGGGGTATTACAATATTCCCCCTTGGGAACATTCATCCTCGAATGTGGCTAGTGAAACTGAGATGCAGAAAAGTGAGGCCATAGCTGGCATATACAACTGAAAGCATGACTCAACTTTTTGCAAATGCATGAACTATCGAATGAATGACTATATAAAGTTAAAACTTAGACTAAAAAAAGCTGAACTAAGGAAACTTGTTACCTTGAACTGAATCTAAATCTGCAGCAAAAAGATGAGGGTACTTGGTCCGCATATCTGCTTCTTCTTCCCAAGTGGCTCCCTTAACAAATTGATTTTGCCAAAGAACCTTGACTAGGGGGACTTCTTTGTTCCTTAGTCTACGAGTTTGATAGTCTAGGATCTAAATATGAATTTCTTCATAAGAGAAGCTGTCATGAACCTCGGTACTTTCTAAGGGTACTACAACCACTGGATCACTAATATAAGACACATGGAGCACAGGATGTACGGACGATAAATATGTAGGAAACTCAAGATCATATGCCACTTTCCTAACACGGATCAAAATTCGGAAGGGACCTATATAACGTGGACTAAGTTTTCCTTTCTTTCTAAATCTCTTTACCCCCTTCATTGGTGAAACTTTTAAATAGACTAAATCATCAACTTTAAACTCAAGATCTCTTCTTCTTACATCCACATACGACTTCTGACAACTCTGAGCTATTTTCAACCTTTCTCGAATCAACTGTACTTTCTCCATAGCTTCTAACACCATATCTAGACCTAACAACACGGCCTCACCTACTTCAAACCATCCGATAGGTGATCTACACCTCCTCGCATAAAGTGCCTCAAATGGGGCCATATGAATGCTAGCATAATAATTGTTGTTGTAGGAAAATTCAATCAACAAGAAATGCTCATGCCAACTACCCCTAAAATCAAGCACACATGCTCTAATATATCATCTAGAGTCATAATGGTACTCTTTCCTTGACCATCAGTATAAGGATGAAAAGCAGAACTAAGATGGACTTGGGTACCAAGACCCTTCTGAAAAGCTTTCCAAAATTAAGAGGTGAACTAAGTACCCCTATCTGAGATAATGGAAAGGGGCACTCCATCCAATCTGACTAATTCTCGGATATACAACTTAGAATAATCCTCAGTTGTATAGGACGTATGAACTGGCAAGAAATGCACTGACTTAGTCAATCTATCCATAATAACCCAAATCGAATCATGATAACGACACAAATGGATTAACCCTATTACAAAATCCATATTAACCTCTTCCCACTTCTAAGTAGGAATGCTGAATTCTCGTAAAACACCACCAGGCCTTTGGTGCTTTACCTTAACCTATTGATAAGTTGTACACTTCACTACAAACTCCATTATATCTCTCTTTATACCACTCAACCAATAGATTTCTCACAAATCTTAGTACATTTTAGTAGCACTAGCATGAATGGAGTAATACGCACCATGCGCCTTAGCCATAATCCGTTGTCTCAACTCATCTACACATGGTACAAATAGTCTACTTTGGTATCTCAATACTCTATCTCCCCCATGGGATAAAACCTCTAATTTTTGATCCCTAACTGACTTCTTTAATTTAACTAACATGAGATCCTGATCGTGTTTCTCCTTCACCTTAGAAACTAAGGAAGATTTTGCATTATTCTTCACCCAAATACAATCCTCAGCTGAATCAACCAATCTAACATCCAACCTTGACAAACAGTGCAATTTTTGAGCTAACTATTTCTTATCACTCTATATGAGCAGTGGTGCTTATAGACAATCTACTAAGGGCATCAACCACTATATTGGCCTTGCCCAGATGATACAAGACATTTATGTCCTAATCTTTCAACAATTCTAGCCACATTCTCTGATGGAGGTTTAACTCTCTCTGAGTGAACACATACTGTAGACTTTTGTGGTTTGTAAACACATCTATATGCACCCCATAAAGAAAATGTCTCCATATTTTCAAATCAAACACAACAACAGCTAATTCAAGGTCGTGGATTGGGTAATTATTTTCATGAAGCTTAAGCTGTCCAGAGGCATAGGCTATGACCTTACCTCTTTACATTAAAACACAACCCAAACCAACTCTAAAGGCGTCATAATAAGTGACAAAACCATCTGTACCATCAAGTAATTCTAAGTTTGAGGCTAAAGTGAGTCGAGTCTTGAACTCCTGAAAACTCTCCTCGTAGGTATCTAACATCTAAAACTTAATCTTCTTCTAAGTCATTCGGGTCATAGGAGACATAATGAATGAAAGCCCCTCAACAAAACGTCTATAGTAGCAAGCTAAACCTAAGAAACTTCTAATGTCTGACGTAGAGATAGTTTTAGGCCAATTTCTTATGGCTTCTGTATTTTGGGGATCAATTCTAATGCCCTCCATGGAAATAATATGACCGAGGAATGCAACTTACCTTAGCCAAAATTTACATTTGCTAAATTTGGTGAACTGATAATCTCTAAGAGTTTGAGAAACAATTCAGAGGTGGTCTGCATGATAATCCACACTACGAGAGTAGACAAGAATATCATCGATAAAGACTATGAAAAATATGTCTAGATTCTATTTCCCTATCGGGAGGTACCCCTAGCAAATCTTCAGGAAACACATCAGGAAACTCATTAACTATACTGACTGACTCAACTATTGGAGTCTCAAACTTAATGTCTTTGACTCAAACTAGATGATAGATGTGCCCTTTAGAGATTAGCTTTCTGGCTTTAAGATAGGATATGAAATGACTCTTGGGAGATACTGAATTACCTGACTACTCAAAGACTGGCTCAGCAAGAAAGTGAAACTTTACCACTTGAGTGCAACAATATATGGATGCATAACAAGAATGGAGCCAATCCCTACCAAGAATAAGGTCAAAGTCGACTATGTCTAATTCTATCAAATTTGCTAACATGATCTTATGAAGGACACTAATAGGACACTTTCTATAAATCCTTTTGGTAATAAATAATTCCCCTACTGGTGTAGAAACCAAGAAAAGCTCAGGGATATTTTCAAAACTTATCTCAAAATTCACAGCAACCAATGGGTCATATAAGAGAAACTCGACCCAGGGTCTAACAACACATATATATCAAAATAGAAGACACAAAGTATGCCAGTAACAAAATCTGGGGAGCTCTTCTAATTTGGTTAGAAAGGAAAAGCATAGAACCGAGTCTGGTGCTGACTGCCACCAGTACTGGATATTACGCCATGAGGAGGGGCTGGGCAAGCTACAGGAGCTGGTGCACTGGTAGCCCTTGTCTGATGACGAGCATCTTTATTTCCCTAATTTGCATATCATCACTCTCTAATCCTATGACCTAACTTGCCATAACCAAAACAACTCTTTTATCCAGCCAAGCACTCACCAGGATGATTTCTATCGCACTTAACACATGGAGGATAATTGGGCCTACCACTCATACTATTTTGGGATCTAGACATAAAAGACTTACCCTACTACTCCTATCTACCTATGGGAGTGGGAGACCTAGCTGAAGACAGTGCTAGTAATGTTGAACGACTCTAAAACTATGAGCAATTTCCCCTACAAACCTTGACTGATAATACTCAAACTGCCCAGTTCTAGCCTTATTATTCCCTCTCTCTATTTGCTTTAACTTTTTTGACTCGATTTATTAGGCATGAGTTATCAATCTAGAAAGATCTATATCTCCAATAAGCATGGAAGTCTGAATCTCCTTGACTAATAGTCCTGACACTCCAGTAATGAGCTTACTCATACTAGATCTGGTGTCAGCTATCAACTTGGGAACATACTTAGATAACTGATTGGACTTAAGGAAGTACTCCTTCACAGTCATTGAACTCTTTCTCAGGTTCATGAACTCTTCAACCTTGGCTTCTCGCAACTCATGGAGAAAGAACCTGTCTAGGAATACAATCTTGAAACACCTGCCAACTCATAGGAGCTACATTCTCACCCCTACCTTTCTTCCACATAACAACCCAATTATATGCAATATATTTCAACCTATACAAATCCTATTCTACATTTTCTTCTTTAGTGACATACATGACTTGGGTGATATTTTTCACCTTATTAAGATACAATTGAGGGTCTTCACCTACTTTTGACCCAAAGAATTCGGACGAATTCATCCTCAGAAAGTTATGGAGCCTGGTTACAGCTAAATCACCTCCTTGGTGATGCAAAACTATAGCCTGATTATTGGCTTGAACATTAGTGGTCACATCTTGGGATAATTCCTGAAAGGTAGCCCAAAATTTAGCATACAATACATTCTCATTCAAGGGATCAATAATAGGCTGGGGTGGATGGATATTATTCCTA
>NW_025889351.1:0-1111 GCF_002878395.1 Capsicum annuum
CCTCAATATCACATCATTACTTCATACAACCATTATATTTATCATATTTCAACATAATAAACCTCTCATTGCAAGTCAAAAATCATATCCACTTTCAAAATAGTTCATGTCATGCTTGTCAAGATGATTTGAAATAATTCACATCATATGAAAAGTTCAAACAATTTCATATCAAGAGAGGGGTTTCATATAATTCATGCTCTCAAGTTAACATCTTTTGAATCACAAGCATATGCATATATAATATATCAAATCACTTTGGAAATAGGCCTAAAGACCAAATCAATATCATTAAGATGCTTGAAACACGTTTATATTCATAATTTCAAAACCCCCATTTTTAAAACATGAATTTTTAAGCTCATGAGATTTTTGAGATAACCCCACGTACTTGTATATGCGATTATGATAGGTTCTTATTGAAGCCTACGTTGCGGGGATTCCAAATCTTCAATTTATTTTGAAAACCCATGGTTGAATCTTGAGTTATTGGGCTTTTTATTTTGAAACCCTAAAGGGTGTTCTTGAGAGAAAGTTTGAGAAAAGAATTATATTTTAATGAATTGGGGGCTAAATCTGGTGTTATAGATGAAATTTGGGTGAGGTAAAATGACTATAATGCCCCTAAGAAAACAAACAAATTCAAAATTATCCCTCAGTTGACAAGTTGACAGGCTAAAGTAAAAAGGGAATAACTCCTTACTCAGATGTTGGATTTGGATGAAACCAGTTGCATTGGAAAGAAGACTCAAAGATATTTCATTTAATAGGTGGAATCTCTCCCAGTTTATTATATTCAGAGAGTTATGATCATTTAAAGTTGACCCTGAAATTCTGAAAACTGGGAATAGGCTATGCGTTTTGCTACTATTTTGAAATCCAAACACAGCCTTATGCGTTCCAAAAAATTCCGAAACTTATCCGAGATGTACTATGAGCTTTCCTGATCGTAACACAACTTGAAAATATAAAAACGGATGTCGGGAAGGTTGAAAGTTATCTCCCGAAGATTGCCAGCTAAAATGACTCTAAGTCCAAATTACATTTAGAAAAATATTCTAGTCCAACTGAAATATTCATTTACACAAAATCACTCTCACTCTGACTTATA
>NW_025889352.1:0-1322 GCF_002878395.1 Capsicum annuum
CAAGATTGCTTATATCGCGGATTGAGCATTGAGAAACTATTGTAACTCATCATTGCTTGTATTGGAAGAGTGACAGGGGCCTGGCCGAACACCACGGTTATTCAAGAAACTGTCTCAGACTCGTCGGAATCATATTACTATATTGAGTTGTATCGACTTAGATGTTGGTATTTTCGCGAATTGACCGTATGCTGATGTATCTTGTTCCAAAAAACAGTGATTGTGTAGTAAATTTTTTTAGCTTATATAGCAAAGCTTATGGATGGGGAATCTAATCTATGCCTATTATCCCAGAGTGATCGGTCTTGAATTTTTTCCCCACAAATGTCTTGGCTTGAAGTGTGTCTTAAAATGTAATAAACGTTTGCATTATGGACAAGAGTTGAAGTATTAGCCTTATGAAAACATATCTAAGTTCTAACGTTTGCCTGTAACACAACTTCTGATAATTGTGTAGGTCCATTGTCTTGAAATTTCATTAACGTCTACCGTATGAGTAACAGTTAAAACGTCTATTTTATAGACAAAATAATACGTAGATTTTCTCATATTTTACACTCCCTATGTCCCATTTTATGTGGCACTCTTTGACTTGACATAATAGTTAAGAGCAAAAAAAATACTTTTGAAACTTGTGGTTAAACAATCCTTAGGTATTTGTGTAGTTATAAATTATTTCATTAAAAGTAAAATTGAAATTTTAAAGTTAAATTGTTTCTAATTATAGTTAGATGACATTTTTCTTGGGACAAACTAAAAAGGAATGCCACATAAAATGATATGGAGAGAGTACACGTAATAGCTATGTGAGTTTTTAAATTGCAAATCAAACACCATGTTACTTTTATAGATAACTAATTTACCTTCAAACTAGCTACCAAACGTGAAATTACTGGTGCAGAATTTAATACCTGTATAACTTACCTCCAAACTAGTCCACTCATACTCCATCTATTCCAATTTATGTGACGTACTTTTTTTTTTAGTCTTTCAAATAAATATCACCCTTCCATAGTGGGGAATAATTTTACTTTTAAATTGTCTTTTTACCCTTAATAAATTAATTTATATAATTAAATAAATTTCAAAAGTTTTTTTTTCAAGTCAAATAATATCACATAAATTGAAACGGATAGAAAAGTGCAGTATTTTAACCTATTCACTCAAAACAAAATTAAAAATGAAAATTGAAATAACTTTATCATAGAAAAAGTAGAAAGAAAAACATGACAAAATAGTAAAAGCAGAAACCTTAACCACAAAGCAAAGAGAGAAAGAGAGAAATATTTTCAAAGGCCAAAAATGAAGGAATCAATACCTTC
>NW_025889353.1:0-6122 GCF_002878395.1 Capsicum annuum
TTTATTAAAGTTAAGGGTATATTTGTACCTTTTCCATTAATTTTTTTACCATTCTTGAATTGTCTTCTTGAAGAAGGCAATAGTCGTCATTCATGATTCATCATGCAGCCAACAGAAACTGTCACGACCCAAATCAGGGCCTGGCCGTGACGAGCATTTCGAACCATAGACATGAAACACCCCTATCTGTCTGGTAATCATGCACCTAATTCATATGACCAAAGTAATGCGAAAGAAACACAATATAACGGAAACATGGTCAAGAATCATATGAAAATGAAAATGGGGAATAGTGTCCCACAATCTAAATCAACATCACTAAAACCGCCTGCGAAATCTCTACTACATGACTGAAACAATGTCTATCTGAAAACTAGGACAAGGCCCCCAGCAGACCCAAAACTAATATAAGATAAAAGGACTGTAGGACATAAGACCTTCCGAATCATAGAAGGCTCACCACTTGTCTCTGCTACTCTGTCTCAATGATCTACTGATTCTCTTGACCCCTAGACTGGGCCTCTGAACCTGGGAGGTTAGAGAGGGGAGGGGGTCAGCACAAAAGTACTGGCATGCAGAGATATCAAAACAAAACGTAATATTTTTACAAAGTATAGTTGAGAGCCATTATAAAGCAATTCGTATCAAATCATTTGAAAGCACATGGGTGTAATGCAATGGTTTTTCTCAACAATAATGAAATACAGCTGAGCTAGGTGGAATACCCTACATAATTTACACCAACTGTCAAATCTCGATTGCCGCCGAGATTAGAGTATAAGTGAGGGAGAGACACACAAGACCACGAAGCATGGTGTCTCGACCCAAATCAAATATGATAGTGCACAAGACCACAAAGAATGGCTACTAACCATAATCCCAATTTGGGATAATATAATATCAGGTACGCAAGACCAGAAAGCATGGTACCAAGTTTCCAAGTCAGCAAACACGGTTTCCAGCTTAGAATCAATTGACTCACGCTTTCTTTGGGCAACCACCTATCTCATTTAAAATCAATGCATTCAAATTTCATCTTATTCAATCACATGTCATATTCTGTAGGGTATCGTCATACCCGACTTGCAAGTCATCAATATCACATCCACATATGCATAATCATGTAAAAACCAAGGTGCTTCATCATTTACAAGTGGTGAACAATATTTATTTCAAATTCATGCTCTCTTTTGTTGATCACAATATAATACGGAGTATCGAAACATTATCACAGGAATTTGAAAACAATTTATCATTCATATTTATCAAACTTCCATGGAAAATCTCAAATCACATATGCATGGTTTCAACCATTGAAGTATATAGGCAAACAATTTCCATGACATAAAGAAAACAACTTAGAAATCGTATTGAAAGCAAGATATTAGCATTTGATTGAAAGCATGCATGTTCATAAAAACTACACCCATGAGATTTTTGGATAACCCTACGTACCTCTATTTCCAAGGATAATAGGTGTTTCTTGAAGCTTGCGGATTGGTGATTCCAAATATGTAATTATCTTTGAAATCCTACGGTCAAATCTTGAACTAGTTGGGTTTTTATTTTGAAACCCTAAGGAGAATCTTGAGCACTTTTGATGAAAGAATATGTATTTTGGGGTCCTTGGAACTAAATCTGGTGTTTTAGGGCTAAGTAAGGGTGGAAAAAGACCACTTTGTCCTCAACACGGAGTGTTTAAATCACCAGAATTCACCAGAATTCCTTACATAGGCGCCGCGCATCCCATTGCCTATCTTCACATAGGCGCCGCCTAGGCTATCGCCTATGTTCACATAGTCGCCGCCTAGGCTATCGCCTATGTTTTCCAGTGTCCATGGGCGATTGGTTAGGCATCGCTTATCACTTTGAAAGGTCATAACTTCTTGATCGGATGTCGGATTTTAGTCAAATTGGTATCGTTGGAAAGCTAACTCGAATACCTATTATTTGACACATAGCACGTTTCCTAATTTGATATATACAGAGAGTTATGGTTGAAGGAAGCTGACACACTTTACACGCCCATGAAAACTTAGTCGATCGGAATAGTTCCAACTCGTCCTTGAGTTGAAGTACCTCTATGGTCTAAATTCAAGCTTGAGCGGATTCACATGCTACATAATAATTAACATGCCGTATTGGCATAGGATTTTTTATGGCTTTGGGATTAGCAACGCATCGAAATTATGGTCTATATTGTAGCCCAAATTGCGGGGCAGTACATTATCTCCCCTTAGGATCATTCGTCCCCAAATGATAATGCAGGACACAGATAGACACGATTTCAAGCATAATAAAAGACTAGGAAAGATATAATAGGAATAGTACCTTCTGTCTCCTCCTCCATCAAAGCAAACAAATTGGGATATCTAATTCTCATGTCATCTTCTGAATCCCAAGTTGCTTCTTCGACTTTCTAATTCCTCCACAGTACCTTTACTGAGGCTATCTCTTTGCTCCTCAGCATTCAAACTTGGCGATCTAAAATTTCAACGGGCTCTTCTTCGTAAGACAAGGAGTTTGTCACTTTGATACCCTCTACTGGCAATACCATAGAATGATCTCCAATGCATTTCTTCAACATGGATACATGGAATACCGGATGAACGGAACCCAAAATTGCAGGCAATTCTAACTCATATGCAACCGTACCAATCTTTTTCAAAATCTGATGTGGCCCTACATAACGATGGCTCAATTTACCCCTTTTTCCAAACCGCATAACTCCTTTCATAGGAGAAATCCTGAGAAACACCCAATCACCAATTTCAAACTTTAGTTCTCTTCTCCAAACATCGGCATAGGACTTCTGATGACTCTGAGCAGTATTGAGTCGTTCTCTAATGAGTTTTACTTTATCCATCGCCTGATGAACAAGATCAGGCCCATACAACTGAGTCTCACCTACTTCATACTATCCTATCAGAGACCTACATCTCCTCCCATACAAGGTCTCAAAAGGAGCCATCTTGATGCTGGCATGGTAGCTATTATTGTAGGCGAATTCAACCAGTGGCAGGTGATCTATCCAACTACCTTTGAAATCGATGACGCATGCCCTCAACATATCTTTGAGGGTTTGAATGGTACGCTCAGCTTGCCCATTTGTCTGAAGGTGGAAAGCTGTGCTCAAATTCACTTGTGTAACTAACCCTTCTAAAAGGATCTCCAAAACTGAGATGAAAACTGCGTACCTCTGTCGAATATAATGGACACTGGTGCGCTATGCAATCGAACTATCTCCTCAAAGTAAATCTTAGAATAAAACTCTCTTGAATAATTAGTCCTTACAGGCAAAAAGTGGGCTGACTTGGTTAACCGATCTACAATCACCCATATAGAATCATACTAGTTTCGGGATCTCGAAAGTCCTGTAATGAAGTCCATATTTATCATCTTCCACTTCCATAAGGGCAGGGCTATCTCTTGGGAAGTACCACCCGGCCTCATGTGTTCTACCTTCACTTGCTGACAGTTCAAACACTTGGACACAAAATCAGCTACATCACGTTTCATGTTATTCCACGAATACATGGTTTTCAGATCATGGTACATCTTAGTAGAGCCTGGGTGAATGACATACCTCGAAGTATGTGCCTCATTAAGGATTCTTTCCTGTAGCCCATCGACATTCGGAATGCACAACCTACTCTGAAATCTCAGAATACCATCGCCACTAATTTCAAACGACATAACCTTTTGTTGACCCACATCTTTCTTGATTTCCATCAAGATGGGATCTTCAACCTGCTTCTCCTTAACTTCAGCACAAAAAGATGACTTAGCTAACTCATGAATAATCACCCTTCCATCTTCGGAATCTAAGAGTCGCAACCCTAGATTTGCAAGGCGATGAATATCCTTCACCATCTCTTTCTTTCCTTCTTTTACATAAGAAAAGCTGCCCATATACAACTTGCAGCGTCGGCTATAAAATTTGCCTTGCTCGAATGGTAATGCAGACTCATATCATTGTCTTTAAAAAGCTCCATCCAATGCCTCTGCCTGAGGTTTAATTCTTTCTGTGAGAAAACATACTGTAAACTCTTATGGTCAGTATAAATATCAACATGCACTCCATAGAGATAGTGCCTCCAGATTTTAAGTACAAACACCACGGCTGCTAACTCCAAGTCACGAGTGGGGTAATTGCGCTCATGCACCTTTAACTGCCTAGATGCATAAGCTATCACCTTACTACGCTGCATCAATACACAACCAAGTCCCACACGGGACACATCACAATAAACAACAAAATCATCTACACCCTCAGGAAGGGTCAAAACAAGAGCAGTCGTCAGCTTGTCCTTCAATTTCTCAAAACTATTTTCACACAAGTCAGACCACACAAACTTCATTTTCTTCTGAGTCAGTTTAGTAAGCGGGGCAGCTATGGAAGAAAAACTCTCTACGAACCTTTTGTAATACCCTCCTAAACCTAAGAAGCTCCGAATATCGGTTGGAGTTGTGGGTCTGGGCCATTTTCTCACTGGTTCAACTTTCTGGGGATCCACTCTTATCCTGTCACTAGACACAATATGGCCTAGGAAGGCAATAGTGTCTAACCAGAATTCACACTTAGAAAATTTGGCATACAGCTGATGATCCTTAAGGGTCTGAAGGATAATTCGGAGGTGATTAGCGTGATCCTCTTTACTCTTAGAATAGATCAAAATATCATTAATAAATACAATAACGAACAAGTTAAGAAACTGACGGAACACTCTATCCATAAGATACATGAAGGATGCAGGGGCGTTAGTCAACCCGAAGGACATGCCTAGAAATTCATAGTGACCATATCGGGTTCAGAAGGTTGTCTTGGGTATGTCTGACTCCCTAACTTTCAACTAATGATAACCCAAACGAAGGTCTATTTTTGAAAAACACTTGGCACCCTGAAGCTGGTCAAAAAGGTCGCCAATCCTAGGAAGAGGATATTTATTTTTAATCGTGACCTTATTCAGTTGACGGTAGTCTATGCACATTCGAAAGGACCCATCCTTCTTTTGCACGAAGAGCACGGGTGCACTCCATGGGGAAACACTAGGACGAATAAAACCTTTGTCTAGGAGGTCTACAAGCTGTTCCTTTAACTCTTTTAATTCCGTGGGAGCCATTCTATATGGTAGAATATTAATAGGATGAGCGTCTGGCAACACATCAATACCAAAATTTATCTCCCTATCAAGGGGTATCCCTGGGAGATCTTCGGGAAAGACTTCTGGGAATTCATTCACTACAGGACTGACTGCAGAGGAAGGTTTCCAACTTTTGAATCTTTTACTCGGATTAGATGATACATACAACCTTTGGAGCTAAGCTTTCGGGCTCTATGATAAGAGATAAAGTGACCTATAGGTTCCACAGAACTCCCTACCCAAACAACTGGTATCTCATTCTGGAAAAAAAAAGTGACCTTTCGGGTTCTGCAATCAAGGGTGGCATAACACGAATGGAGCTAGTCCATCTCAAGGATGGCATCAAAGTCTATTATATCCAGTTCTATATGGTCTGCCTCAGTTTTCCTACCATGAATAGACATGACACAATTTCTATATACCCTTCTAGCAACAACAGTTTCACCTACAGGAATAGAAACAGAGAAGGTTTCTATAATAACTTTGGGCTCAAACCCGAAACCAACAGCCACATAAGGGGTCACATAAGATAAAGTAGACCCGGGATCAAGAAATACATAAACATCACGAGAAAAGATTCATAACATACTGGTGATAACATCTGGTGAAGCTTCCGCCTCCTGGCGGTTAGTCAAAGAATATAACCGGTTGCGACCGCTTCTGGCAGCTGAACAGGCATCCTTAGGGAAAGGAGCTGTGGAGGCATCTTGGGACTTAGCCCCCCCCCTCCCCCTGTATTTACTCCAGCAGATGGACAATCTCTTTGAAGGTGACCTACTTTGCCACAAGTATAACAGTTTCTTATTTCAAACCAGCACTTCCCTGGATGATTCCATCCGTAAACCCCACACCGCGGACGAGTACGATGCTGTTGGGCCACACTGCCCTGATACTGTGTACCTAGATCTTTGGACCCATGAGGAGTCTAAAAATTCTGAGTTTGTCTGTCTGTCGGTGGTCTGGGTGCTGGGGCGCTGG
>NW_025889354.1:0-2019 GCF_002878395.1 Capsicum annuum
AGATCCGGGAGGAAAGACTTTATTCCGTTGGCGATAATTTTGATCACAATTTTATACATAGTATTGCATAACCCAATGGGTCTATAGTTCTATGGGAGATTGACATTTTTGAATTTCGAAATAAGACAAAGGTAGGTATCATTTAAAGAGGCCGGAATGGTTTGGATATTAAAAATTTGTTGACAACAATCCATTACCTACCGTCTTTCAACGGCATTGGTAAAAATGAGGATGAATCTCGTCTGGGCCAGGAGCTTTGAAGGTAGAAAATACATTTGAACTATTTCTAAAACTAATTGAATTATTACCCTCAAATATGGACTAAGATACATTGAGAGTTCATTTCCACAGTAAATGGAGCCAACCCACCTTTGGAATTTGCAAATAATTTTTTTTTTTTTTTGGCTCTTTGGGAATTTGACTCTTCTCACCTGTTAAAAGCTCATGAACGATTAATCAAATCAAAAAGACACTCAAAAAGCTAAATAAACAAAAAAGACACTCAAAAAGTATTTAAAAAAAGCATTTGTTAATATGTAGACTGGTAAAATCCATAGTAGGACGTAGGTAGTGGAATCCATATCAGTTCTTAACTTCTTAGCATAGCATACTAATTACTATCTCCTTAAGGAAAAAAAAGATTAGTTAACCAATCACTTTGTGATTAACCAGATAAGCTTCTTTGTGTATTAATTAAAAAACAAAATGAAGTCATTATCCCATATTGACATGTTAAGTAGAGCCAACTCCCTTTGTGGCATTTTAACAAATTTCCTCATTTAGTAATCTCTTTTTCTTCCACGTTTTCTTTAATCTCTTTTTCATCATTTTCCTCCTTCTCATTTATCTCCACGTGTGTTGCCACTACTTTCTTAGACTTGGCTTCTTCCTTTTCCTTAATCTTTACGTGAAGAAAACTGATTAAGCCATTAAGGGAAACTTCAACCTCATCTTCCTTCAACAGTTGCTCCGCCACTTCGGCCGGAGTTACCATTGCTGTTTCTATCAGTTCTTCAATTTGTTTGAACAAAATGTGCTCTTTAGTTGCCAGGTAATTAGCAGCAAGAAGCCTGAAGCCACTGGGAGTGCAATATGACAAATTAATGTGCATGTCCATCCTACCGGGCCTTAACAATGCAGGATCAAGCTTTTCTACGTGATTTGTTGTGAAAATTATGACCCTTTCGTCACCACAACTTGACCATAATCCGTCGATGAAATTCAATAAACCAGATAATGTCACCTGCAATGAGAAAATAAGACCCCAGAAAACAAACATTAAATGAAAATGATTCTCTAGGACCTCAAGAATTTCAATACAAAATCCAGAAGTACATAAAACTGGCATTCTTCATTCTACTTCTTGCAGCACATTTGCTTAATTATGTCTACAACTACATAATTAATGATTTTATTTCTCAGATGGTCGCTCAACAATAGTTATTATCTCAGAAAATCACTTTTTCTTCTTGATTCCAATTTTCTTCAACAATGAAAGTGACTTTCTGAAATAATAACAAGTAGTTGCGTGACCATCTGAAAAATCAACTCAGTAATCAATTTTCCTCAAAAGCTTAGTGCTGGAATCGAAATGCTTTTAAAGTAAGACAAGAAAATACAAGCTAAAATCAAAGAGACTTATACCTTGGTTTCTTGCTGATTAGAATAATCTGAAGGAGAATCATTTGCTCGATTAGCCAAATTACTTTGCAAATCAATAGTACAGTCAATGTCTTCTACCACCAAGATGGACTTGTTAGCCGTGGCCACAAGCAGCCGTCTTAAATCAGAGTTCTTCATCACCTCACCCAACTCCAGATCATATATATCAAAGTTCAAGTAATTAGCCATAGCGGCCACCAAACTGGATTTTCCTGTCCCTGGAGGGCCATACAGCAAGTACCCTCTTTTCCAAGCCTTCCCCACTTTCTTATAATAATCTTTTCTCTTCACAAATCTGTCTAAATCCTTCAAAAGTTTGTCTTTGAGCTCTGAGTCCATTGCCAGAGTCTCAAAGGT
>NW_025889355.1:0-1933 GCF_002878395.1 Capsicum annuum
TGTTAATTCATCTTTGTTCTTGAAAGGCTTGTGTGCATCTTCTGTTGGATTAAAGAAAAAACTTTTGACTCTGATATCAACTTGTAAAATCTCATGATTAGGGAATTAAAAATTCGACAATATTTGTCTCCAAATAATAATTTAAATCCTTCTTCCATTACTTGCTTCCATTCTTCAACCTTGCAGACAACTTGAAAGTTTGAAGATTCTAGGACAACAAGATAACATCTTTCATAAATTTCAGGCGATGATCTGGTGCCTCTAACAACAAAATGTTCATCATTCTCTGCTTCCAAGTCTTCACTTGAATCTTGAAAAGTAGGTTCAACAACCATCTTTCTGACTTGAGAGATATTCCAATCCCAATAAGCATCTTCATCCACCTTCACATCTTGACTTTCAAAAACTTTCTCAGATTCAATAATGTAGATTCTTCCTGTGTGACAGCTGGTACATGAGTATAACAGAAAGAACCAAATACCTTTAGATGCCCAATTGATGATTTTATGCCATTCCAAACTTCAACTGGTGTCATCCCATCCACAACCCTTGTTGGGCAGTCTATTTTGTAGATAAATTGATGTGTTTACGCCTCCGCCCAAAAAGACTTCGGCAACTTTTTCTCAAAAAATCATGCACCTAGCCATCTCAAAGACAGACCGATTTTTTCTTTTAGAAACTCCATTTTGCTAGGATGAGTAAGTGACTGTAAGTTGATGCTTATTCCCATATCATCACAAAACAAATAAAGTTCACTTGAATGTATACTCCTTCCGATTGTCTGTTCGAAGAGTATTCAACAACCATCCACTTTGAGTTTCATAAAAAACTTTAAACTTCTTAAAAACATCAAACACTTCAAGCTTTTGCTTAAGAAAATATAGCCAGGTCATTCAAGTAAAATCGTCTACAAAGAGAATAAAATACTTGCTACCATTGATTGAAGGAGGTTTCATCGGTCCACAAATATCAGAATGAACAAGTTATAACTTCTCACTTGCTCTCTCTGTTGCTGACTTTGGAAAAGGCAATTTGTGTTCCTTTCCTAGTTGACAACTTTCACACACATCTGAACATAACTCAATTTCGGGAAAGTCCTTCACTAAATCATGCTTTTGAGCATATTGGATGGATTTCAAGTCTTTTGTGCCATAATTTTGAATCCTACTCACATCTACTACTTTGACAAACTTGCTCAGAATTTTTGTTCCAATTAAAAAGAACTTCTTTTTATAATTTAAACCGTAATCACTTCTTGGCCGCTAGATTTGGAAACACCATATTTTTTGTCTTTGAACAGTAACATATAATATTGTTCTAGCATTGACCAACACTCAATAGATTTTGGTCAAGATTAGGTACCAATAAAACAACTTGAATAAATTAAGTACCATTGGGAGCTTCGGTTCCTTTACCAACACTCAATAGATTTTGGTCAAGATTAAGTACCAACAAAACAACTTGAATAAATTAAGTACCATTGGGAGCTTCAGTTCCTTTACCAACAATCTCCAATTTGATTTTATCGGCTAATTTGACACTACCCTTGACAGATTCCAACTTCGTAAAATATTCTTGTTTGCTGGTAATGTGTTGAGTGCAACCACTTTCCAGAAATCATGTGTTTTCATCATCCAATCTTATTGTTGCCATCACTGTAAACACAAACTCCTCTTGTTCTTCAACTTTCGAAACATTAGATTTTTGATTTTGTGGGTTGTTCTCCTTTTTCACTCTGCAAAACCTTTAAATATGACCAAGCTTATTTCAATATCTACTCCGGGGAGGTAGTTTCTTCCCCTTAAACCAACAATCATCCTCTTTATGATTGATTTTGTTGTCTTTGGGTACACAAAAATCTGTATTTTGGCAAAACAACTTCAATACAAGTTCAAGGATAAATCAAGAACACTTATGAAGTTTCCAACACCTT
>NW_025889356.1:0-4841 GCF_002878395.1 Capsicum annuum
ATCAAATTCAAATTCAAGACTAAGCTTTAAACCCTTGAATTTATATTCAAAAAGGCGAATCAGAGGATTCATAGAGATTGTAACACTCACTTATTGAAATCAATAAAACCGATTGTTGCAATATTTTCTTGTCTCGAATTATTTATTTTTTTGTCTCGAAATTTTATTGTCCAACAAATTCTGGCACGCCCAGTGGGACAATCTCTACCTCTCATCTCAAATTTTCACACTTCAAAGTTTAAGAACAACGAAATAACTTCCAAGAAGGTCAATTCTCAATCAACTGCTTCCAAGGCTACAGATTCAAAGTTCTCTGCTGAAGTAGAGAGCATCCTTGGTGTTACTTTCGGAAGCCTGGTAGCTGTCACAAGAAGCAAGACAGGCTTGCTAGGACAACAAACACATCCAGTGTCATCCGCTCCAGCTTCAATTTTTGGATCTTCAACCTTGAAAGGAACTAAATCCAATGCAAGTGTTTCAGAAGGAGAAAGCAGTGTGGCTGAATCGCTGAAAAAGACTTTAGCTCTATTTGAGCATTCCAATTTCAAATACTCTGAAGCCAAGATCGATGGTCGTTCAACAAATGCATAATCTTCACTTACACCACATAAGCTAAGCACTTCAAAAATCAACTTATGTGATAATATTTGTTACTCTCCAACATCTCCGGTGATCATGCAAGCAATAGTAACTGATGCCTCGTCTATGGAGGAGCAGCTTGCGAATCTGACAAAGGCAATTGAAGGCCTGACCAACTATGTTCAGAATTAAGAGGCTAGGATTGATAAGATAGAGGATAGGGTGGAAGGCCTGATAGACAGAGAATCTAGCCATGCACCGGGAAAAGCTCCAGAGGTTCATGAGAGAGAAAACCCTATGAAACAAACACCATCAACTAAAGAGGTGTAATTTTCTGCTGAGGGAATGATCCCGATTGGACAATTGAGGGAATTTATTGAAGGGACCCACAAAGACATGTATGATGTTGTCACTAAGCCTTCCCTTGCATATGCCAAGCCTTACACTGCAAGAATAGATAGTCTTAAAATGCCTGTCGGCTATCAACCCCCTAAATTTCAACAATTTGAGGGAAAAGGTAATCCAAAGCAACATGTCCCACACTTTGTCGACACATGTAATAATGCTGAAACTTATGGTGACTATTTTGTCAAACAGTTTGTTCGTTCCCTAAAGGAAAATGCCTTTGATTGGTATATGGACCTTGAGCCTAATTCCATCGATAGTTGGGAGCAATTGGAATATGAGTTCATGAATCACTTTTATAGCACAAGGCGTACAGTGAGCATGGTAGAGATCACAAATACTTGGCAAAGAAAGGATGAACCAGTCATTGACTTCATCAATCGATGGAGAAATACTAGCCTAAACTGTAAAGATAGGCTCAGCGAAGCTTCTGCAATAGAGATGTGCATCCAAGGAATGCACCAGGGGCTTCTCTACATCTTGCAAGGAATTAAGCCAAAATCTTTTGAAGAGTTAGCTACTCGTGCTCACGACATGGAATTGAGCATGTATTCTGCTGGAAAGGAAGGAGCGTCTATCCATGACCCTCGAAGGGGATAGGATAAGCAAAAACCCAAGAGATGGGGTAAGTTTGTCCCCAAAAATAATAACAAAGAATCCATGAATGTTGATGTGTCTCCATTGAAAGTCACCACAAAGGTGAGCAAGAAGCAAAGTGTAAAGACGACTTCTGGAGCACGTCCAAATCAGAAAACGTTAAAGGAGATGCAAAAAAAGGAATATCCCTTCCTTGATTCTGATGTTGCTGAGATTTTCAATGAACTCCTTCAGCATAAGCTCATCGAACGCCCAGAGATGAAGCATCCCAACGAAGCTGAAAGGACACCCTAATTATTGCAAATATCATTGGCTCATAAGTCACCCTCTAAAGAAATGCTTTGTCTTTAAAGATAAAGTTATGCAACTGGCAAAAGAGAAGAAAATCTTCTTCAGCAATGAAACAGCCAGTTCTCATCAAATCCTCAATTAAAATTTGTGTCAAAGGTCATAATGAGGAGATATTATAGCCTGCCAGGTCTTCGATTGACGAAGACGATAATAAAGGTTGGACTCTAGTGACTAGACGCAGACGCAAGAAGATGAGTCTACGAAAGAAGACGTACGAGCAGCCAACCAGAAGGAGAGTGGTGGAAAACTAAGGAAATAGAAGTTGGTTGAACTCCTAAAGAAGACGAGGGTAACAGAGTTTCACCCCCAAAAACTTTGGCGTTCGGTGACTTTAGAGGAATTCTTGCCGAGTTGGTTTCGTGTAAAGACTGCCCAAGTCAACCTTGAGGCGTCTTGTTTTAATATCACCAAAGAGGGGGCAAAGGGTTAGAATCTACCCATGAAAGTTCCTTCATCTTCCGAAAGGTTGGCTGAAACTCTTGGCGAAGAGGCACATGTGTGTGATAAAAAAGTCACATTCACAAATAACGATCTTCTGCTTGGTGAGACCCTACATAACCCCCCCTTATACATGGTGGGTCAAATTCTAGGAAAGAAGATTAATAGAATCTTGATAGATGAAGGATCTGGAGTCAATAGCCTGCCTATTCGTACGATAAAAGAGCTTGGCATCGCTACTAGCGAACTAGACGAAAGTCGTATAATGATCCAAGGCTTCAACCAAAGGGACCAAAGGGCCATGGGATGTATCAAGTTAGGGATTAGTATGGATGATTTTCAATCAAACCCATTGATGCATGTGATCGATGCCAAAACTTCATACAATGTATTGCTTGGTAGGCCTTGGGTGCACGGGAACAAAATTATCTCGTCCTCTTACTATCAATGCTTGAAGTACCTCAAAAACGGAGTGGAAAGAATGATAGTCACCGATGACAAGCCATTCACTTAAGCTGAGTCACATTTTGCTGATGCAAAATTCTACTTAAAGAATGATAATGTAGATGAGAAAAGGATTGAAGATGTCACCAAGACCAAGTGTAACGATTTTGCATATAATAATGTCGTGGTGACTATCGAAAAATTCTCCAACAAAAAGCCCTTCTTCACTTCGAATAAAGAAAGTGTCCCTCCTACAAAAAAGAAGGCAGCTCCTGTTCTTCGCTACGTGCCAAAGGTAAAGAAAGATGAAGATAACTCACCTGATGCCCAAGATAATGTGCTAAAGGGGCTAACTTTACCTATCAGGAATATTGTTGCAATAAATCCATCCTTAAGGCCACTTGGGGAATCTGTGGCTCAAAATTCTCCACCAGATATGGCACTCCCTACGAAGCATACAAAAGAGGGCTTTGATCCAAAGGTATACAAGCTATTTGTAAAGGTTGGATACAATCCTAATGAGCCATCAAGGTTGGGCAAACTTCCATCAAAGGGTAACAGTAGGCAAGCACGTGAAGGGCTAGGATACGCGCAACTACCTCCAATTTGTATCTCCATAAGAAGGGCAGTCAGTAATTACATCACCGTAGAAGAAGAATCCACTGCCACTAATAAAAGTCCCTCCATATTTGATTGACTTGGAGAATCAACTGAAAGAACTTCTATGTTTGAAAGTTTGGGTCCTATAAATAAGAAGAAAAACAACAACTATTAAAGAAGTCGTCAAAAAAAGATGCAACACTCTTTATTTAAAATCCAGAAAGATTTCCAAAGTTTGATTCCTTCTAGAATGAAGCGACAGACGAAACTGGTAGTTTTATACAATAAGGTATTAAAAGTGAAGGCAGATACTGTCGTTTATACCAAGTAATGTAAAGAATATGAAGAGAGTGTTGGCTCCTCATATCATGTTATGACCCAGAACGAGAAAGACGTCTCATCTCAAATAAAAGCTGATGAAGAAATAGAAAATACCTTCTGGTGTTATCATATATCCATCAATGACGATGATCCTCAAGAGGAGGAAGATGTTGGAGATGCTCCATCGCAACTTTAAGAAGGAGTAAAGGCCACAATAGATCCCTTAAAGGATGTTAATCTTGGAACCGATGAAGAACCAAAACCAACTTACCTGAGTGTGTTTCTAGAAGTAGGGGAGGAAATCACTTATATAGACATACTCAAAGAATATATGGATGTCTTCGCCTGGAGCTATAAGGAAATGCCTGGCTTAGATCCAAAAGTAGTGGTCCATCAGTTGGCAGTCAAGAATGGTGCCCGTCCTATTAAGCAAGCCCAAAGACGCTTTAGGCCGGAGTTGGTTCCACTGATCGAAAATGAAGTTAACTTATTGAAGCTGGATTTATTCGTGAAGTCAAATATCCCACATGGATTTCAAGTATTGTTCCAGTACGGAAGAAGAATGGCTAAATTCGAGTTTGTCGACTTTCGAGATCTCAACAACGCATACCCTAAGGATGATTTTCCAATCCCCATACCGGAGTTAATGATTGATGCCACCACTGGTTATGAGGCAATGTCCTTCATGTATGGTTCATCCAGCTACAATCAAATCTGTATAGCGCCAAAGGATGAAGAACTCACTGTATTTCGTATGTCTAAAGGTATTTATTTCTACAAGGTGATGCCTTTTGGTTTGAAGAATGTTAATGCCACTTATCAAAGGGCTATGCATAACATCTTTGACGGCCTGCTCCATAAAAATATTGAATTCTATGTGGATGACCTAGTGGTGAAGTCAAGAAAGAGAGACGACTACTTAAAAGATCTAAGAATGGTATTCGAGTTACTTCAAAGATATCAACTTAGGATGAATCCATTGAAGTGTGCCTTTGGAGTTACTTTAGGAAAATTTCTTGGCTTCATTGTGCGACACCAAGGAATTGAAATTGATCAAGTTAAGATTGATACAATTTTGAAGATGCCCGAGCCTCGGGATATTCATG
>NW_025889356.1:4941-23867 GCF_002878395.1 Capsicum annuum
CTTTGGAGTTACTTTAGGAAAATTTCTTGGCTTCATTGTGCGACACCAAGGAATTGAAATTGATCAAGCTAAGATTGATGTAATTTTGAAGATGCCCGAGCCTCGGGATATTCATGAGTTAAAAATACTTCAAGGAAGGCTAGCATATTTAAGGAGGTTCATCTCAAACCTGGATGGAAAATTTCAACCATTTAGTCGTCTTATGAAGAAGGACACTCCCTTCGAATGGGACAAAGCTTGTAGTAATGCCTTTGAGAGTATCAAATCGTACTTAATAAAACCTTCAGTTCTTGCGGCACCCATACATGAGAAGCCATTGATACTCTACGTCGCGGCACAAGAAAGGTCGGTTGGAGTACTACTGGCTCAAGAAAATAGTGAAGGCAAAGAAAACTCTCTTTATTATTGACACTAAATGAACTAAAGTATTCTCCAATTGAAAATTTATGTTTGGCATTGGTCTTCTCAATTCAAAAGATGAAACACTACTTTCAAGCTTATGTGGTTCGTCTCGTGTCTAGGACAAATCCCATCAAGTTTGTAAAGTCAAAACCTGTCCTTAGTGACCGACTTGCAAGATGGTACCTTCAATTTCAACAGCTTGAGATTGTGTATGTTCCCCAAAAGGCCATAAAGGGACAAGCATTGGCTGACTTCTTAGCAGACCACCCGATACCTGATGATTGGGAACTGAGCGATGAACTTTCTGATGAAGATGCAATGATCATTGAAGCTAAATCCCTATAGAAGATGTACTTTGATGGTGCCGCACATCGAGATGGAGATGATGTTGAGGTGGTATTCGTCACTCCACAAGAAAAGGTCATCCTATACTCTTTCACCCTAATAAATCGTTGCTCTAATAATATTGCTGAATATCAAGCTTTAATACTTAGACTCGAGATGGCAGTGGACATGAAACAATTGCAATTACAAGTCTTTGGTCACTCCCAATTGGTGATCAAACAACTTTTGGGAAGCTATGAAGTCAGAAATTCTGAGATGCGACCATACCATGATTATGCACAGAAGTTGATGGGGTGTCTTGGAGGAGTAACCCTTCAACATGTGTCAAGGAGAGAAAATAAGCAAGCTAATGCCCTAGCTGCTCTGGCCTCAACCCTAACTCTTCCAAATCAGACCCAAGTTACTGTCCTCCAAGAATGGGTAGTACCGCCGTCAGATGAGGATGTGGAAAACAAGGTTGAATACCTCGTTGCCATGTCTGAAGCTGTAAAAAATATTGGCAACAACCTATTATTGATTACTTATGTTATGGGATACTTCCAGAAGATCCAAGGAGAAAGACTGACATTCATCGTCATGTACCTCGCTTCCTTTACTACAAAGACACACTATACAGAAGATCATTTGAAAGAGTACTCTTACGGTGTTTGGAAGAGGAAGAAGCAATTCAAGCTTTGCAAGAAGTACACTCCGGAGTTTGTGGATCACATCAGTCTAGACAGAACCTCCATTTTCACATTAAAAGGCTGGGATATTATTAGCCAACGATGGTGAAATATTTCTTGGACTATGCGAGAAGATGCAAAGCTTGCCAATTCCATGCAAATTTCATACATCAACCTCCAGAGGTGCTACATCCAATTGTAGTGTCTTGGCCATTCAATGCTTGGGGAATGGATGTTGTTGGTCCACTACCAAAGTCTTCTGGTGGACATTAATACATCTTGGCTGTGACAGATTACTTCTTAAAATGGGCCGAAGTTGTTTCTCTCAAGGAAGTAAAGAAAGAAAATGTTGTGAACTTCATCCAAGTGAATATCGTCTACCGCTTTGGAATCACTCAATATATAATAACTTACAATGGCAATCCATCTGATAACAAGTTGATGAACAAGATCTGTGACCTTATTGGCTTCAAGCAGCGCAAGTCTTCAATGTATCATGCTACCGCCAATGGTCTAGCTGAATCCTTCAATAAGACTTTATGCAACTTGTTGAAGAAAGTCATCTTCAAATCTAAACGAGACTATTATGAGCGAATGGAAGAAGCTTTATGGGCATATAGGACAACTTACCGTACACCAACACAAGCAACCCAATACTCACTTGCTTTTAGAGTTGAAGCAGTCCTGCCACTTGAGCATCAAATCCTTCTTTGAGACTGGCTATTCAAGAAGGGCTTACCGATGAAGAAAATGTTAAGTTGCATCTTGCGGAGTTATAATCTCTTGATGAGAATAGGATGAAGGCTCAACAAAATATTGAATGTTATCAATCCCGGCTATCTCGTTCTTTCAACAAAAGGGTTCGCTTGAGGTATTTCCAAGTTGGAGATCAAGTTCTTGCAGTAAGAAGGCCCATTATCACTTCTCATAAATCTGGGGGAAAATTCACCTTAAAGTTGAATGGACCATATGTCGTACAAGAGACATATTCAAATGGTGCTTACAAGCTTGTTGATGCAGATGGCGTGAGGATTGGCCCCATCAATGCCAAGTTCTTGAAGAAGTACTATCCTTGAAGGGAGATGACACTTCTTAAGGCACGAGTATAAACTGCATGTACACTCCTTAAGGAATGAGTATAAACTACATGTACACTCATTAAGGCACGAGTATAAACTACATGTACACTCTTTAAGGCACGAGTATAAACTGCATGTCCACTCCTGTCCCGTAAGAGTATAAACTGTGTACGGCTAAAAAAAAAGTCTGTTAGGTTGAAAACCTCGAAAGAGGCGGCCTAGGAAAAAGTTAGGACATACACAAAAAAAAACACTCACCCAGAATTACGTTGTGACTTGATCCTCTTCATTGAGGTACGTAGGCGCTTGGAATCTCATTTTGGGTTCAGTTGCATGAGCGTCAAAAAATATGTTCCTACAGTATCTGTCATATGGACGCCAAGTATAAAACTATTTTAATTTGGGACTTACTCCAAATATTTGTGACTCAATGGGGGCAACCCGTTGAAAAAAAAGGGTTTCTTCAATGGAATTTGGAATGCTAAAGTTCTCCAAGCCTATAACTAAAAGGATAACTGAAGTTTCCATGCCTTAAGGTGGACAAAAGTTATCCCTTTGCACCTTAAGTTGGTCTCTAACGGGTTTATCCTTAAAAGGATATCGAAATTTTCATGCCTTAAGGTGGACAAAAGTTGTCCCTTTACAACTTAAGTTGGCCTCTAACAGGTTTATCCTTAAAAGTATCTCAAAATTTCCATGTCTTAAGGTGGACAAAATTTGTCCCTTTTCACCTTAAGCTGGCCTCTAACGGGTTTATCCTCAAAGGACATCGAAACTTCCATGCCTTAAGGTGGACAAAAATTGTCCCTTTGCACCTTAAGTTGGACTCTAATGGGTTTATCCTTAAAAGGATATCGAAATTTCCATGCCTTAAGGTAGACAAAAATTGTCCCTTTGCACCTTAAGCTGGCCTCTAACGGGTTTATCCTTAAAAGGATATCGAAACTTCCATGCCTTAAAATGGACAAAAGTTATCCCTTTGCACCTTAAGATGTCCTCTAACGGGTTTATCCTTACAAGGATCTCAAAATTTCCATGCCTTAAGGTGGACAAAATTTGTCCCTTTGCACCTTAAGCTAGCCTCTCGTAGATTTATCCTTAAAAGGATATCGAAATTTCCATGTCTTATGGTCAAGATTTGTCCCTTTGAACCTTAAGTTGAACATTGAAAAGAGCCCATACTTAAAGAAAATCACTGCACTGTCTTCAAGTAGAATTGGTCGGACTTAAGGTAACGGAGGCGAAGTTTAACTCTCGCACCTTAAGCCGATGTCCACCGTCTTCAAGTAGAATTGGTCGGACTTAAGGTGATGGAGGCAAAGTTAAACTCTCGCACCTTAAGCCGATGTCCACTGTCTTCAAGTAAAATTGGTCGGACTTAAGGTGACGGAGGCAAAGTTAAACTCTCGTACCTTAAGTCGATGTCCACCATCTTCAAGTAGAATTGGTCGGACTTAAGGTGACGAAGGCGAAGTTAAAATCTCACACCTTAAGCCGATGTCCACCGTCTTCAAATAAAATTGGTCGGACTTAAGGTGACGGAGGCGAAGTTAAACTCTCGCACCTTAAGCCGATGTCCACCGTCTTCAAGTAAAATTGGTCAGACTTAAGGTGACAGAGACGAAGTTAAACTCTTGCACCCTAAGCCGATTGTTGCATATTGCTATCTGTTTCAATTCTCCAAAAACAAAAAAAAAAACAAAAAAAAGAGCAAAAACACAAATAGAAAGGAGGTTACTGTCAAAGCATTGTGATCTTAAAAGTTGTATATCACCAACTTGGATTGAGACAAGATGCCTTGCTGAGAATAAAACCCTCAAAATCTGGTTTGAGACAATAAAAACGCCCTTTGGTGGTGATGGTCCTACATCAAGAAATAAATTATTTGGTGAGACAATACAAATCTGGAATCCTCTTTCGGACAGCATATAAGATGGACTTCAAAAAATCATCTAGAACAATAAAAAAGGTGTTAAAATCTAAATTTTTTGATATGTTATACATGCATGTTTCTAGCCTCTATAGGATTAATTGGATCATAATTTTGGTACTCTCACATTGAGATATAATTTTTTTGGTGATGTCGCGTAAATCTGAAATTGTTGATGCATCAAAACTCAATGTTGATTTTGGGATAACACCTAAAATTTCTCGATTGTATTAAATTATGAATTTTGGATATGTTATAAATATTTGTGTCTAGTTTTATAAGAATCAAGTGGCTTGTAATTTCATCCTTCCTACTTCAAGATATGAAACTTTTAGTAAAGATGGGCAAATCTGAAATTTTCAGCATGATAAAATTCAGGGCTAACTTCAAAAAATTATCAAGAATTATATTGAAGGATTTTAATTTTGAATTTTGAATATTTTGTATATATTGAAGTTTAGTTTTTGGAACATCAAACGGATCATGATTTCAATATTCCTACAATGAGATATGAATTTTCTACCACTAACATGTTGTGCTGAAAAAAGGTGACAAAAATAAGAGAAAAGTGGGAGCAAAAGAAATTACCTAAATATTATTAATGACTTGGAAACCCCAAAATTGATATTGTAAAAGTGGAGAAACTACCTCCTTTTATAGAGTTGTAGGATGGATGTTTCCTTCTCCAATATAAATTTAGATTGGAATAATTTTCATCTCCAAATTCAAATTGGAGATTGTTTCCTTCTTCAATATAAATTCAGATTGGAATAGCTTCCATCTCCAAATTCAAATTGGAGATTGTTTTCTTCTCCAATATAAATTCAGATTGGAATAACTTCCATCTCCAAATTCAAATTGGAGGTTCTTTGCTTCTCCAATCTAAGTTCAAATAGGAAGATTTTTATTCCTGATTAAGTAAGGCGATGAAAAAGTCTTTCAAAATTTGTTTAAAATGAATATCACACCTCACCAATGGGTCTTAAGTGTAGAAATTCATGGAAAAAATGAGAGAGTTTTGAGAGGCAATATCAATATGGTTCGGCTTTAATTTTTTTTGAATGAGGTATTCATAGGTATGAGGATTGTTGAAGCACAAAGGAAACATGCTTACATAATCATACTTCAAGGCTAGTCTCCAAAATAATAAATGTCTCGACAGGTCTTGAAGTAGGGGGCATTTGTGGGCGATGCAATTTTATTAAATTTAAATCCGTACAAAATTCAGATTATATTAAATTCAAAATATATTAGTCCCAACTGAATATTGCGGATTAATGTAGACACGTGATTTTTTATCTTCTCCGAGTATAATATATGTATTTTTCGATATTAAATATTTTTATTTGATTTGATATTATTTTAATTATTATTTTATTTTCAGTAAATTTTTAGTTAAAAAAAATAACTAAATGAAATTAATTTTAGGATATTATTTTATTTTATACCAATTTCAAAAAATATATATAATACAAATATATATATATATATATATATATATATATATGTTTCTTTTTTAAATAAATAAGTTAGTAGTTTTAGTATTATCTTAATTATATTTATTTTTTACTATTTTTAAACTTTTTAAATATAAAATTAATTATTTATTATTATTATTATTATTTTATTTTTATTTATTTATTATTTTTATTTGTTATTATTAATTATCTTCTATAAACAAAAAAAAAAGATTCAAAATTTAAACAAAATCCTATCCTATTTGACGTTAGATACTCCCCCCAAAATCATCCTATTTAATGACTCTTCACCCCCAAACATACGCACATTTTTTTTTCACACTCTGTATTAGACAGACACCAGACATTATTCTGTGACCAAAACCAGATAGAGATTATTTTTTTAGGCAGTGCAAAAAGAGCTAAACAAAGAGTGAATATATCAGTAAAAGCAAAAACTGAGAGAAACGAAAGAAGAAAAAGAATCAGAATTCGAGGTTTCAAAATTCCGTTTGAGATTTCGGTGATGAATTTATTCGAGTATTATTCAGTATAATTCATTAAAGGTTTTTCTTTAACTTTCTACTATTTACATTACAAGTTTGTTATAAAAAAGCATGAATATTTAATATGTGAAATTATTCAACTGTATGAAATTTTGTTGTCACGTATTATGTAAATTGAATTCTTGAAGTATTCATATACCTGTGAACATACATAGATGAAGAATATGCATATATACAGTGAGGAAAATATATCTGTTAAAGAAAATTGAACATAAATACTTGTGCACATTCATTAGGAAAAGTTGGGATCTTAAACTTATTTGTTAATAAGTTATAATATCTATTCTAAGTAAATACTTTGTTTGCCAATAAGTTGGGATTTTGATTAGTATTTAGGGATTAAAAATAATTTAATTTTTGATTTAGTTATTTTATTGCTTCTGGAATTTCTCGTTTAATAATGTTTCTTTTCGTCTTCGATTTTAATTGTTTAAGCGAATTTTTGATTGATTTTAATTAATTCATTTTATTTTATTTTATTTTACTATTATTAAAAAATAAAATTTGGGAATCAAGATTAGTGTAATATGGATAGCTTAGTATATATATTTTTATTTCCTTTATTATTATTAATAAAGCTTAATAATTATTTGTTAAATTAATTAATTACTTTAAATAAATTTTGCTTAGAGGTTATCGTTAAGGTTAAATAGTATTTCAAATAGATAAAATTGTTTTGAGTTTATAAAAGACAAACAAATGCCTTTAACGCTAGGCAGATTTTTAGGCACGTTAAAATATTCGTCTCAATAAAGAATGCGGCATACGTATCTTTTCGAGGCATTTTAAAATATAAGGATGTAAAAAATACACCTTGGTAAATATTTTTACTGAAATTAACTCGACAAATATTTTTAAACTTTCATCGATTTATTTAATATAAGATAATAGACAAGTTTTGGTATAGTAAAAATGAGCGAATTTAGGCCTTAACACAATTTATCAAAATAGTTGTAGTTAAGTATAAGTTAATAAAAGCGATCGTGCTAGAACCATGGGAATCGAGGGGTGCCTCACACCTTTCCCTCGGTCAACAGAATTCCTTACCCGGTCTTCTATTTTCGCAGACCAACAAAGAATCATTTCCTTTTGATTGGGGATTCAAAAAGGTGACTTGGAACACCATAACTCAATTCCAAGTGGCGACTCTGCTAATAAACTAATCCCTATTCAAAATCGTCACTTTAACTGAAAAAACCCTTTGACCTCGACCTTCGTGCGAAAAAGGGGTGTGACATCTCTGGCGACTCTGCTGGGGACTAATAAGAATTCAAGATTTTTATAATAGACTTATACTTGCTTTAATTATTATTGATATTGTATTTGTTAGCTTTATGTGCTACTTGTTGGTCATTTACTGCTTTGATATTATTTGAACTGTATTATCTATTATCTTTTCTCACGTACCCCCTCTGAGTCTCTGAAATAGGATAGAGGGAATGCAACATATGCATCCCACCTTCTTTTTGAGATAGCTAGAGTGTCAAGGCACCTGGTGAAAGATATTGTCACACATGTTAGGCGGGGTTCGAATGGACAACTAAGGCGGTGTTGCCCTGCTACCGACCAAGTTGTCCCTCCCTAGCTCGAGTGTCTGCTCGGGTAAGACATTCTAGACACCTATCCCTATTAGGCTTAAACTTAGAAGAATTGAAAACTCAGAATCTGGTTATCCCTAGTAGGTGCCGCTTTATTTGCATCATATGCATTTGACTTAACGGGACTTGGCACAGGGGCCGGGCCTGTCTAGGACAGGTGACCAACATGTGCATCCTACATGCTCTTTGACATTTATTTGGAAGACTTATTTTATTGTTGACCGGTTTTTAGGCAACTTTAAAATGCGAAAAATTATATTATCCTCAAATTCATTGAATTATTTTTCAAAGGAAAATTCTATAAAAAAAAATAATAATAAAAAAAAGAAAATTTTAAATATAGAATAATATACTTTTAGTGTTTTCATGAACTACGAGGGACTGATTTTTACTTTTTAGTGGAATACGTAGGAAGTCCTATTCGGGATACGGCCCTGATTTTGAAAAAATAATAATAATATATTTATTCACAAATTTATTAAAGGATATTTTTGAAAAAATAAGAAGAAGAAGAAGAAGAAGAAGAAGAAGAAGAAGAAGAAGAAGAATGATTATTTTCATGAATATTATTATCTTTATTTTACTTTCCCTTTTATTTTTCAATATTAATTTTAACATAAAAATCTTAATAGCCCTAAGTCTTTAGGAATCATGAGGCTAAGTTTTTACAAAATAAAAAAATATATATAAATCTTAACAGTCGTGAACCTTTAAGGATCTTGAGGCTGAATTTTGTACGACATATAGTTGCCCGAACTACGCAAGATCTGATTCATGTCCTGGCATGATACGTAGGCAACCCTCCAAAGGGTTTGATCATAATTTTTTGAAAAAATAATCCTAGAAAAGTTGGGATGAAATACAAAACCTTCCATGATAGGTTGGAAAATGCATATAGAAGCATGACATACAACGTGAGATTATAATGTGTTAAAATATAACACTCACACATTTGCTACTTGGTTACAGAAGGATAAAGTAGTTGGTGGTTGGTTTGTGGTTTAAACTGGCATCACATCCGTACAACACTAGATACAAAGGAAAGAGAAAGATGACCTACAGAGAAGGTGTAGGGTCTGGCAGTGAAGAAGAGCAAAATCAGTTGCATCAATGGAAGAAATTAAGTTATTGAAACAACAGATGGTGGAAATGTACCAAGCTTGGCTGAATGGACAAGCCCCGCTTTCTTCAATCCCTAGACTTTCAACTACGAATGATCCAAATCCGGTTCAAGCTCAAACTAGCAATCCATTATACCCACCTGGATTCGGCCCATATGCTAATGTGACTAGCGTTACTGGTACTTCTACCATGCACCCACCAAATTCGTCTATCACAAATAATCTACTTTTCAATTATATAGCACCAGCTACTGCGGGTCTTCAATCGACAACACAGAAAAATATGGGAGAACCAAGTCATGATCTGTTGTATCCTCCTGAAATAACTTTCAAACCTCAAAATCCACATTATCATGCTCATCAACACAATTCTCCTATCGTGATTGAGAAAATTGTTAAGAATAAGGAACAAGAGAAGATGGCTAGGAAAGTAAGAAGCTTGGAGCAGAGTATTAGAAGTATTCAAGGATTAGGAGGACCAACAAGTGTTTCATATAAAGATTTGTGCATGTTTTCGGATGTCCATTTGCCGATGGGGTTCAAAACACTCAAGTTTGACAAATACGAAGGGCACGGTGATCCAATGGCACACTTGAGGCGTTATTGTAACTAATTAAGAGGTGTCGGAGGTAAAGAAAAATTACTCATGCCTTATTTTGGTGAGAGCCTTTCGAGTTTAGCCTCAGAGTGGTTTGTGGATCAAGACATTAACAAGTAGAGTAGTTGGGATGACTTGGCTAATGAATTCGTACAACAATTTTAGTACAATGTCGAGCTGATTCCTGATGGGGAATCCCTGACTAATATGAAGAAGAAGAACAATGAAAATTTCAGGGAGTATGCAATTAGATGGCGTGAACAAGCGGCTAGGGTAAAATCGCCAATGAAAGAAAGCAAGATAGTGGAGGTGTTTATTCAAGCGCAGGATGAAACATATTATCAATATTTGTTACCTGCATTAGGCAAGCCATTTATTTAGGTCCTCAAAATGGGAGAGATGATAGAGAATGGAATTAAGTCTAGTCGTATTATGAGTTGTGCAACATTAAAAGCAACTACTCAAGCAATTAAAAAAGGTTCAAAAGTGTTGGGGAGAAGAAGAATGACGAAGATACATCTACTATTGTAGTTGGACAGTGGGAACGGTCAAGAAGACCACGTCGTCGTCACTCTCAGGCTCAATCCCAAGCACCACATAATCACCTCCAAAGTCCATTATACTCTAATCCCCCACCTTCATATCCAATATATAATTCACAACCACATGTTCAACCCCCATCTTAACCACAATGGAACACACCAACTCCTTAGAGTCATCCTACAATTCCACAAATATACCAAAGTCCTTCTAGGATCGATTTTCAATTCAAACTAAATAATGAAATGAGACAGAAGTCGAGAGATAGCTTCACACCAATTAGAGAGTCATATGCCAGTTTATTTCAGAGATTGGTACAGGAGGGCATGATTAATCCTCTCCTTGGGCACACTCTTAATCCCCGTTCAAGAAATTTTGATCCTAATGCACGATGTGAGTATCATTCTGATGCTCAGGGTCATAGTATTGAAGATTGTCAAGATTTGAAAAGAGAAATTGAAAAGATGATTCAAGATAGATCAATTATGGTATAGAACATAGACAGTGGGGAAAGCTCAAGTCATGTTGACATGCAAATCAGTGGCTAAGATGTCAAGCTCCGCAATTGGGAAGTCACTCCTCTTCCCTTACTTGGAAGGAGTTTTGGTAGACTTTTTTGTCTTCCTTTTGTTACCCGAATAATTTAAGGATTGTAGTTCGGGATCTATGTTGTCTTATTGTCTTATTGTTGTGTTCAAATCTTTCTATCTTTTCTGTTAACAAAATATGTGTCCCTTTTGTTTTTCTTATTTAAATATATATTGTTATTTTTTTTCTTTCTTTTCTCTACATGTATTTTTTCTTCTGTGACAATTCCAGTGATATGATATACATGTTGAATTTTCAGCCAGATCTTAAATCCCAATCTAATACTGAAACATTCGATTAAGAACCTAGAGTTGAAAAAAATGTAAGAAAAATAAGTAAAGTGTTGAGATGTTTTGGGGACCTAGTTACATCCCCACTTGAATGTTTTGAGCCAATCACTTTGTGAATAAAAAATGACTTGATCTTCAATGAGAAAGTTCAACTCAAACATTTTTTAATGAGATCAACCAGAGGATATATAGTTTCTATTGGCAGAAGAAGCAAAAGGAAGTTAGCTAAAAAAAAGAGTCATCTATTGTGAGAAAAGTACAATACAAGTAGACCTGTATAGTTTACAAGTTTAAAATAAGTGACACACGTGCGTGTGCTTAGTCACGATCAATATTGAAAAGATGCATATGATCTTCATGTTCCATTCCTAGATTGTATGTTATGTACTTGCATTTTTAAGGATTGATATGACGAAGGCATTTCATTCTGCTATCCAAATGTTGTGTCATCCTTTGTTATTCCTTTTGAGCTTTTGTTTTATTTCTTTTATATCCCTCTTTTGGAATCAAAATAGAGTCTGAAAAAATAAAATAAAATAAAAAGTGTCAAGAAAAAGAATAGAGTTAGAAAAGTGTCAAAAAAAATAAAGTCGGAAAAAATCTCTCTCCCTCAAAATAAAAAGAAGAAAAAGAGAGAAAAGTCAAGAAAAAGAAAAGAGTGCAAAAAAAATCAAACAAAAGAACAAAATGCCTGAACTACGTTTGACCTGATTCTTGCTATAACAAGATACGTAGGCAGCCCTATTATGGGGTTCGGTCCAACCAAAAAAAAATCAATTACCCAGAATGAAATGAAACTGGGGCAAAGTTTATTTCTTTAGAAGAGTCGATTCCAAAAGTTGTATGTTTCACCCAATATTATGTAAATTTTTTAGCCTCATGCCTCCCTTTCTTTCTAACCTTTTCCAAAAGTCAAGTTACAACCAAAGAAAGACCTTCAGATCGATCTTTGAGAATGTCAAGGCTAAACATGTTATGGGTGCATGATATTTCGTATGTTGGGCATTATTTAAAAAAATGAATGAGTAAAACTGAGAGATTCTTATTGGTGAAAACCCTTTTGGGCACCATAAGGCGACAGTGAGCTGAGAAAGAAATGAAAATGAGATAGACATGGACAAAAACCCATTGAGGTGCCACTAGCCGAAGGAGAATTGTGATTTAGAGAGAGCATATTCAAGATTGATTTCATTTCAAACTCAATAAGTGAACAAAAGTTGTAATGATTAGTATGGGTAGATCAAGTTATTTAATTCAAAATGCATGTCATGATTGTTAGAATTGGCTACCACACTCAAATAAGTTTTCTTCTGTCATTTCAAAAAAAAATACCTATTGTTTTTTTTTCTTTTCTTTTTATTTTCTATTTTTGATTTGTGGTATCTTTTTCATCAAATAAAAATTACTGTCATTTTTCTCGTGTATTTAAGTCGAGTCCATGTCATAACAAGTGAGAAAAGATTTCAAAAATGGCTACCGGCTTCTTCAATTGCATAATGCAAGACAAAAAGCCAACACATAAAAGTGACATGATTGTGAGCCGAAATAAGGCATGCAGAAAGTTTTGTCAACAAACGAGTTTGGAAACAAATGAAAATACTAGGGTTCAAAGATTTTATTTGAGAAGCATGGCAAAGCAGAGATATTGTGTTTGTTTCAAAGTCACTTCTGATAATCTGAGTTTGGCTCAACAATGCAGCAAGTCGGTGACAGATGCTAATGGTTGGAAGCAAGGTTAAATTTGACGATAGCAAGAGTGATTTCCATGGAAGCTAAAGCCACAAACCTGCCACCATGTTTTGAACTCACAAGTTTTCTTTGATGAAACAGGAAACATGTTACCTTCAAATTAAGGACTTCAGAGCATAAATATCAAGGGCTGCAATGCCTCATTTCCACAGATGCAGGAATCAATGTTGCTGTACAGGTTTGATAAGCAAATTATGGTAAAAATTCAACCCCTAGGAGACGCACTTCCTAGTCTGAATAAGTCAGTTTTCATTTGTTAGGTGAAACACTTCCTAACTTGAACCATCACTCCTAGAAGACAAACCTTTTAGTCGATTCATCCTCGTGATTCTTATAAGACATATCTTTTAGTCGAGTCATCCCCTCGATTCCTATAAGACGTACCTTTTAGTCGAGTCATCCCCTTGATTTCTATAAGATGAACCTTTTAGTCGAGTCACTCCTCATGATTTCTATAAGACGTACCTTTTAGTTGAGTCATCCCCTTGATTCCTATAAGACGTACCTTTTAGTCGAGTCATCCTCTCGATTCCTATAAGATGTACCTTTTATTCGAGTCATCCCCTTGATTCCTATAAGACGAAACTTTTAGTCGAGTCACTCCTCGTGATTCCTATAAGACGTACTTTTTAGTCGAGTCATCCCCTTGATTCCTATAAGATGTACCTTTTAGTCGAGTCATCCCTTGATTCCTATAAGATGAACCTTTTAGTCGAGTCATTCCTTGTGATTCCTATAAGACGTAACTTTTAGTCGAGTCATCCCCTTGATTCCTATAGGACGTACCTTTTAGTCGAGTCATCCTCTTAATTCCTATAAGACGTACCTTTTAGTCGAGTCATCCCCTTGATTCCTATAAGATAAACCTTTTAGTCGAGTTACTCCTTATGATTCCTATAAGACGTACCTTTTAGTCGAGTCATCCCCTTGATTCTTATAAGACGAACCTTTTAGTTGAGTCACTCCCCGTGATTCTTATAAGACGTACCATCAGGAGTCCACTTGAAGAACAAGGTGAATAAATTATAAGTCCAAAAACCCGCCTGAAGAACAGGGTGAAGAAATTGTGAGTCCAGGAGCCCGCCTGAAGAACAGGGTGAAGAAGAAAAGAAAGTTCAGGAGCCCGCCTGATAGTAGGGTGACTTTTCAAATTCAAGTCATGAAGATTCAAGTCAAGATTCCAGAATAGCTGAATAGATAGGATCTTTCACTTGTATCTTAAATTTTATTTTTGTTATTCATGTGAATGTAAAAGGAGAAGTCGTCAACCGGAAACTCGATGGAACCTCACTCGATCTCTAAATCATTCTCTCACCATTTTACCTTTGAACTACACGTGACCTGATTCCCTTATAACCCAGGATATGTAGGTGGTCCAAAATCAAGACTCAGTCATATCTCCTTTTTCTTTTTATATTCTTTTTGAATAGTTGGAGGATTGAAAATCATATCTTTGTCTACTTCTTTGTATGAAAACTTTTCAAAATTTCAAACAAAGAGGGGCAAAATGTAGACACGTGATTTTTTATCCTCCCCAAGTATGATATATGTATTTTTCGATATTAAATATTTTTATTTGATTCGATATTATTTTAACTATTATTTTATTTTCAGTAAATTTTTAGTTAAAAAAATAAATAACTAAACTAAATTAATTTTAGAATATTAATTTATTTTATACCAATTTAATAAATATATATATTATACAAATATATATATATATATATATATATATATATATATATATATATATGTTTTTTTTTAAATAAGTAAGTTAGTAGTTTTAGTACTATCTTAATTATATTTATGTTTTGCTATTTTTAAACTTTTTAAATATAAAATTAATTAGTTATTATTATTATTTTATTTTTATTTATTTATTATTTTTATTTGTTATTATTAATTATCTTCTATAAAAATAAAGATTCAAAATTTAAACAAAATCCTATCCTATTTGACGTTAACTACTCCCCCCAAAATCATCCTATTTAAGGACTCTTCATCCCCAAACATACGTATTTTTTTTTCACACTTTGTATTAGACAGGCACCAGACATTATTCTGTGACAAAAACCAGATAGAGATTATTTTCTTAGGCAGTACAAAAAGAGTTAAACAGAGAGTGAATATATCAGTAAAAGCAAAAACTGAGAGAAACAAAAGAACAAAAAGAATCAGAATTCGAGGTTTCAAAATTCCGTTTGAGATTTCGGTGACGAATTTTATCGAATATTATTCAGTCTAATTCATTACAAGTTTTTCTTTAACTTTCTACTATTTACATTACAAATCTGTTATAAAAAAGCATGAATATTTAGTCTGTGAAATTGTTCAACTGTATGAAATTTTGTTGTCACGTGTTATGTAAATTGAATTCTTGAAGTATTCATATACCTGTGAACATACATAGATGAAGAATATGCATATATACAGTGAGGAAAATATATTTGTAAAAGAAAATTGAACATAAATACTTGTGCACATTCATTAGAAAAAGTTGGGATCTTAAACTTATTTGTTAACAAGTTATAATATTTATGCTAAGTAAATACTTTGTTTGCCAATAAGTTGGAATTTTGATTAGTAATTAGGGATTAAAAATAATTTAATTTTTGATTTAGTTATTTTATTACTTCTGGAATTTCTCGTTTAATAGTGTTTCTTTTCGTCTTTGATTTTAATTGTTTAAATGAATTTTTGATTGATTTTATTTAATTCATTTTATTTTATTTTACTATTATTAAAAAATAAAATTTGGGAATCAAGATTAGTGTAATATGGATAGCTTAGTATATATATTTTTATTTCATTTATTATTATTATTATTAATAAAGCTTGATAATTATTTGTTAAATTAATTAATTACTTTAAATAAATTTTGCTTAAAGGTTATCGTTAAGGTTAAATAGTATTTTAAATAGATAAAATTGTTTTGAGTTTATAAAAGACAAACAAATGCCTTTAACGCTAGGTAGATTTTTAGGCACGTTAAAATATTCGTCTCAATAAAGAATGCGGCGTATGTATCTTTTCGAGGCATTTTAAAATATAAGGATGTAAAAAATACACCTTGGTAAATATTTTTCAAAAATTAACTTGACAAATATTTTTAAACTTTCATCGATTTATTTAATATAAGATAATAGACAAGTTTTCGGTATAATAAAAATGAGCGAATTTAGGCCTTAACACAATTTATCAAAATAGTTTTAGTTAAGTATAAGTTAATAAAAGCAATCGTGCTAGAACCATGAGAATCGAGAGGTGCCTCACACCTTCCCCTCAGTCAACAGAATTCCTTACTCGGTTTTCTATTTTTGCAGACCAACAAAGAGTCATTTCCTTTTGATTAGTGATTCAAAAAGGTGACTTGGAACACCATAACTCAATCTATTCAAAATCGTCACTTTAACTGAAAAAAACCTTTGACCTCGACCTTTGGGCGAAAAAGGGGTGTGACAATTAATATAATTGAATTAATTATTTAAGTCCAAATAAGTATGGATTTAAATAAGGCCCAATATTTATTAGGTTAGTCCATTAATTTGGGCTAAAATGATGAGCCTACTTTACTAAACCCAAGATATTGTCATATTCTAGAGGCCCAAATAAGCGTCACGTGTCAAATGACGTGGCATGCTAAGTCAAGTGAAGGAGCCAATAGGATCGTGCCAGATGTCAAACTGATGCAGTAGACCCATGAAATAAAAGCCCATAAAAGGCCCCACATCACTTAAATCTGATTGGTCAAAGAAAGTCCATATTCATCATGACTCTTCCTTTCTTACAACTATAAATAGGGGCTCATAATTCAGAAAGAAGACCCCCAGACCCCAGAACTCTAGCAAGTAGCAAGAGAAAGCTCGAGGATCAAACTCCACAATTTCTCTAAAAAGCTCAAGTATTCAAATCAAGTTCATCAAAGTTCAAGATCAAGATCGCAATATTCTAGAATAAGCTCAAAAGCTCTTGAATTCAAGAACAAGTCAAGATCAAGTCCTTCAAGTCCATCAAATCAAATTCAAATTCAAGACTAAGCTTTAAGCCCTTGAATTTATATTCGAAAAGGCGAATCAGAGAATTCATAGAGATTGTAACACTTACTTATTGAAATCAATAAAATGTTGCAATATTTTCTTGTCTCGAATTATTTATTTTTCGGTCTCGAAATTTTATTGTCCAACAAGGGGATATAGTAAAATCGCCCCTCCATTTATTACTCGATCCATTCCAAAATAATTGAATTATTGGGGTATAACACACCTCTTATGAAAAAAAAATTAGGACATAAATTATAAGTTACTTTTCACTATTACCCTTTTAATTGTTCTTAAATTACTTTGCTAGAAAATGTGTAGTACTTAATAACCTCATTAAATGAAAGGTTAAAATTGGACAAAATTTCCCACGTCTCTTGAAGAATGAATAATTCATTTATTTTAAACATTGAAAAATAGTTTAACAATTCACTTATTTTAAAATGGATGAAGTATTTCTCAAGGTATGTGTCAAATCAAAAGTGGACAAATATTTATGAACGAATGAAGTATTTAACTAAAAATAATTATTTCAATTTATACTTGTCATCTATAAAATGTGTTTTTTTTTTTTATTTTCTTTCTATAGTTATAATTAAATGCCTACATAAATTTTAGTTGTCCAATTTATATTTTCAAAGCAAAGTTTAATAAGGTTAATTTAGTAAAATAAAAATTACTAATAAATATCTTTTTAAGGGGAATCATCAATATATATATATATATATATATATATATATATGTATGTATGTATATATATGAAGTATTTTACTAAAAATAATTATTTCAACTTATATTTGTCATCTATAAAATGATTTTTTTATTAAAAGTCACTCCTTAAACTCTCTTATTCATCAATAGTACTAGAAAATGAGAAGTCAATAAAACTGTTATCTTTTAATCCTTCCAAAACTAATGTTTGTTTGCTATTTGATTTCACGTGTTTTTTCTAATTAAAACAAAATTAATTATGACAATTAAACAAGACCAAATACATTTTCAGATGTTACAACTTATCATTTCTCACTTCCTAATTGTTAATCCTCTTAACTTCTATCATTAATCACATTCATTCACAACCTTTTATGTACACAATTTATGCCTTTATAAATTGGACAGAAAATGTTAGTTCACTACACTTGTGTTTCACCATCTTATTAATTTTTGTATTTGTATGTATAGTTTTCTATTTTCTATTTATTGATCATTTTCCCCCTCATTATTCTTTGTTTATTTTTTCACATTTTGTATGATAAGATGATAGGTATGTCTTATTATTTTTTTCAGGTTGATGAGCTTGATGTTTCAAAGGTTTGCTCTTCAACTTTCATTCATTATTTCTTTTTGATAAATTTCTTTTAATTATATGATTTTAATAAATTAATAGAACATGTAAGGTTGGATATATGTATATACATGTAAATGATTAGTCTATTATTTAACAGTTTAATTATATATGTGTGTTGGTGTAATATACCACAAATTATAATAAATAATTATAGTTGAAATATAATTAACAAAAAATGAAGAAATTAAGATAATCTTCTTCTTGGCTGAGGCGCAGATATCTTGCTTTCTTTAAGGAGATTCAAGCCCACTGCAGCATAATCTACACCGATCCAACAGTATATCTCTTGACTTGTCCCCTCAAGGATACAGCAGCCCATCAACAATGTACAACGCAAACAACTCCAGATTAGTTGAAGAGTCCAAAGCTCCACCATAAGAACACCTTCCTTCAACATATATTTACTCTCTTTGTATAGTGAATATAGTTAAAGACTTGAAATAATTTCTTTGTCTCAACTCTTTCTTTCACTAATATAATTACTCTCTTCTGTATAGTGAATATAGTTGTAGACTTAGAATATTTTCTTGTCTCAACTCTCTCTTTCACTACTACACACTATAACCTTTTTCACACTTATCATATTTTCTTGTGCATACAATAACATGCAAGG
>NW_025889357.1:0-6043 GCF_002878395.1 Capsicum annuum
ATTTTTGCTTCATCCTAACTCTTTATTATTTTTGAACTAAATGGTTCTGGTAATTTACTAAAATATAATTTTCTTATTTCTTTACTGTCTTCTATATTATATGTTCCTTTATAATAATATTCTTTAAATGCACACATATACTCATTTATTTAGCACATATTACATATTGCTAGTTTTAACATTAAATTTCTATTTATATCTTTTTCTTTATTTTGCTCTTCTTCTTCTATTGTTACACTGCTAAATTCATCTCTTATAGCCATTTCATATTTTTTTAATATTTCTGTTGGTAGTATTTTAGTAGTTGTTGATGTTTCTTCTGTTTTATTATCAGATCTTAATACTTTTTTACTTGCTTCAGCCAGGTTTAAAAACCATAATTTTACTGTTCCTATTAATTTCTTTTCTATATATTCTGGTGTGTTTGTTGTATCTATTTTATTATCTAATAATTGTTTTGACATATATCCTACCCATAGTTGTATTATTTTATTTGTGTCTATTACACAGTCTAAATCTAAAAAGTTGTAATTAATTATTTGTTTTGGTGTCCATTTATTATATTCATCCTTTGGATTATATCTTTTAAACTTACTTTTGTAATTATATGTTGGTTTTCTTATTTGTGATGTACTAGGTATTATATTTTTATCTAGAGTATTTACTTCTGTATTTATTAGTTCTAGATTTTCTTCATTAATTACTTCTTGTTTTTCATTAATTTCTAGTTTTCCTATGTTTTCTAGAATTTCTGTATATGTTTCACTATCTTCTGAGTCATAATTATCTGTTTCTTCAGCATCTATTGTATTTATTTCTAATTCACTGGTTTCTAATTCTTTATTTTTGATTTCTAATTTTTCTTTAAATTGATTTATCTCAATTAATAATTTTTATCTTTTTATTCTTTTTCTTTCTATCTTTTTTCATACAAATCTTTTAGCATTTGTAGTTCTTTTTCTAATTCAGCAATCCTACAATTTTTAGTTTCTTCTATTTTTTGTATTTCTTCTGTGGTTTGTTGCTTTATTTAATCTATTTCCTTTTTTCTGTCTATTTCTTCGTTTTCTCTTTCTATTCTTACCATGACTGCCAACTTATTTTCTAATTTTAATTCTTCTTTTTCTAACATTAAATATAAGTGTTCACCTATTTTCTTATAACTTCTTCCTAAATTAGAGAATACTATTTTTATTTTTAATCCTTCGTGATTTTCATATATTTTTTCATCTATTATAAATTCTTCGTTGTTCATTTTATTTAAACGTATATAGGTTATGTTGATATATATATTCTAGACTATTTATTGTTGATTCTAAATTTGATATTTCTTCTTTTTGTGCATTTATTGAATTTTTAATAACTCTGACAATTATGTTATACTGTAGTCTTTCTATCCTTATTTTTAATTCTTTACGTTTTTCAAATATTATTTCTTTTAATTCTTTATATTTTTGTGGTTTTTGTACGTTATTCATCTAAACAATATTTATAATATTTTGGTGGATATCTAAATCTAATTTTATCATATTAATAAATTAATCAACTAAATCCATATATATACTACTTCCGTAACTTTAAATAACGTAGCTTTGATACCATTGTAGGGGGTGCGGATAACTTAGGTAACTAAAATAGATCTATTATAGCTAAATCTAATTTTATCATATTAATAAATTAATCAACTAAATCTAAATATATATTACTTCCTTAACTTTAAATAACGTAGCTTTGATACCAATTGTAGAGAGGTGCAGATAACTTGGGTAACTAAAATAGATCTATTATAGCTTTGATAGATCTATTTTTATTTGTGCATGGATATTTCTTAACTTCTCTAAACACTTTATGGATAGTTACTATCCTAGAAGTATAGATACTACTGAGGTACATTTAATGAAACAGAAATAAAATGAGAAATAAATAGAAAAGAATTATGTTTATTATATAAATGTTTATTAGCATTTGAACCAAGGAAAATTCTGGATATACCAGAAAAGGTAATTCTAGATTTTCCAAAGCTGTTTGATGATTCATAGCTTTTCATTGGAAATATACCTGTTTTTATAAAATAATTCAAAAGTTTTGTGTACAAGAGAGGGTTTTTCTTCAACTCATGAAGACTTGCCCTTTATCTGAGCGGATGCTCGTCTATTTATAATCTAAGAATGAAAATGCGTATACTATTTTACTTTACATCTGTCATCTATTCTAAAAAAGTATAAAAAATATCTCTGCAAAGTCCTAAAGCTACTTTTACAAAAGTCTAAACTAATAATGGCACTAGCCAAAAAAGACTAATAAATGATAAGAAAGGTCAAAAAGGCTAAATCTACTACATAATAATTTACGTAAAATCTATCTTATTTTCCATATGTCGCTTTTAATAACTTTAATTGCTTTTTGATGACTTTTTCTTTCTTTATCCGTAGTTGATTTTCTTCTGTTGTTGTCTCTATCTTCTTCTTGTCGTATCTGCTGCTTTTTTTTTTTATCTTCTTGCTATTGTAACATTACATCTGGAATAAAGTTGTGTCTGCCACTTCATCTGTTGCATATGTGGTCTACAGAATTGATACATAGCTTCTTCTGAAATAACTCCTTTCATAATAGATCTTGTGACTGGTAACTCTTCTGGTTTTAGGATCGTTATGACCCATTTTCTTATCTCTTCTTTGTCATTTTCTCTAATATTCTTACAAGTAGAGTAAACCAATAATTGATTTCTATTATAGTAAATCCAAACTGGGTTTTGATTTATATAATTATTTGCTAACTCAGTCAATATACTGCTAAGTCTAATAACTCTCTTGTTTTGGTAGAAGTCCGGTATCTGATTTTTGGTTATCTCTTCTTGTTCGCATATTTCTTCGAGGATAATATAATCTCGTGTCATTCCTATCTTGACAATAGTAATTGTCTGTTATATTCCATCAAACAATATTTCTGCTGGTGCTGAGTAAAAATGGACATAGAATAACTGTCCCTTCGTAATCCTCTTATAATCCATAAATCTTTTGTAAATATATGGAATTTCTGTTAACTCTTCTCCAGTAGTTGTGTAGACTATAGATAATAGTCCATAATAGTAACATGAAGCAATTAAGTTTGCACTGGTGCCAGGCAAAGCAATAAGTTTGTTATAGGTTTAACTCCCACGATGCAGGATGAAAATGAGCAAAATAGGTCAAAAAGAGGTGAAAACCTGCTATAAATAGCAAATTTTTCTACAATATCAGTATTTTGGTCGATCGGACTTCAATGGGGTGACCGAGATTCGTTCGGAGTCTGATACATGTAAACGAACTATGCAACTATACTAAATTCAACGTTACGGACGCGATGGAGATATCAAATTTTCAAAAAAATATTATATTCACAAAGTTGACCCCCGAAAGATGAAATCGTAATTTTCCAAATCGAGGATCGAAATGAGATTTAAAAGACGTAAAATCATACCAAACATGCTAACACTCTAAAATCAATATTCCAAATTTGCTAGCAAAGTCGGATTTTTCATCCAAGGTTGTTTCGATCAAGAGGTCAAAATGAGATCGGGTGCACCAGAACCCAAACCAAAGGTCTACCCAGCCTAAGATTGATATTTCAAAGCTGTTGGCATAATCCGTCTGGTCATCCATCGCACTGATCAAAATATATCTTTGTAAGTCTAAAATAAGACTCTAGAAACCATCAAAAATCGCAATATCGCATAAATGATACCAAAATACATCGAAAAACATGTCAAGCACTTTCATACTCCAGAAATATCATAATTCAACTACGGAGAGGGGTAAAACAGTCAAATCACACAAAATCATAAATTTTACATATTTTATCAAATTTTTAGATCGTTACATTTACACAATATCGATACATTATATAATAAGTTATACTTAATACCGATATACGTTTATTTACTATTTATATAATATGGATACATTACATATACACTACAAAACTATTTATACAATATCGATGCATTATATATATACTACATAACTATTTAAACATAATATATACATATTTATACACCATTTATGCAATATTGATATATTTTTATTTCTTTTAAAAAAGCGAACCAATTTTTTCTTATAAGGAAACTGCAGAAAAAAAGGAAGATTTTTTTTAAAGAATTACCACTAAAAAAAAGAATAAAGATATTTTAAGTAAAAATGAAAACCTTGGAGCAGATCAGTAATGAAAAAGCTTGCAAATGAGTAAAGTAAGAATAAAAAGAAAACAAAGAAAAGAAAATCTTGCAGCAAAGTAATGAAAAAGCTTGTAATGGAGTCAAAAACAAAAAAGGAAAATTGTAGCAGAGTAATGAAAAGGCTTGTAGTAGAGTAGTAGAAAAAAATTGCAACAGATAACAGGATAAACCCTAAAAGACTGAGGAAAAGAGACTTTGTCTGCTAGGCTCTGATACCGTTTTAGCTTAATAAAAAAGACACACAAATATGAAAACACAACAATATCCCTTTTCTGTATATTAATGAGCATTACAGAGGGTGCTGTATATAGCACAAAAGTGGAAATGTGTCATAACATGAGAGGAGAATGTAAATGCAACAACAGCTATATGTAAAATAGATAAGAACAATTAAATCTATGTCATTTTATGAAATAGAAACAACTACTAACTTTGATAGTACTTTTGTTTGTTTGGTTCAGGAAGACTCATTTTGCTGTTGCAATTTTAATGCAAAGACTGATTCTATGTTTATTTATTGCAGAGAACACAGAATCCACTTATATATAATGTGAAAAATATATTGGCTTCAGGCTTCCAGCTAAGGAAAAATCTTGTTACAATTAATTACATAAAATGAGACTGTCTTGTAAAACTCTGACGTGCCCAAAAAAGGAACCAATGGAGGAAAAAAGATCACAAGGACACTACCACTCTTACATACTCACAACTCACACATTACTAGTCACTTCTCCAACATGAGGGCCCCTCATTACTCATTGCTAATTGCTCTTTCCTTTTAATTTATGTTTGAAAATTATAAACCATAAGAGGTCATTTGTTAGAGTGTATAAGAATAATATAATATAAAATACAATGTATTGATAATGCTTGCATTAGTAATGCAAGTATTAGTTATGCTGATTATATATCTAGACAATTTCAGAATAAAAAATATATATCGAGGGCTAATTATATATCTTTACAAAGAAAAATATGTATCTTTATAGGATGTATCGAGAGTTAATTATATATCTCAATAGATTTAAAATCAAAATTTTCAGTAATTATGCAAAATATAAAAAATTTCTTTAATTAAGCTTCAAACTATTGGAATTTATAATGTTTTTCCATTTTTTAAAATGATAAATTATGCAAATGTTCATTGGGTTAAATTTCTTATACAAAAAATAATTCACTTTTTTTTTTTACTTAAAATAGACAGTCCGCCAAAGTTGTTTCCAAAAATGGCTGGTCAGCCAATTTATTTACCAAATAAGTGACAGGTTGACATTACGTATAATGTTTGGCCATTCGGCTATTTTCTTTGAAATATAATTTCTTTTTACTAAGCTATTTTAAAAGAAAAAACCTTTTTGTTGTTTAAAATTTTTTGTTGCTTTTTTTAAAAAAAATTCTTCTTTAATTGTTTCACCTTTTTAATGAAAAAAATAAATATTTATGTTGTTTTATTATTTTTATTTAGACTTTTATTTATTAATGTGGGAGCACATGATAGTTTAAAATATATTGATATCGATACATTACATAATTGTTTAGATAATGTCAATACATGATTATACACTATTTATACAATGTCGATACTTAAATACCTATTTATACAATATTGATACACATTTATATATTATTTATAAAATATTAATACAATCTTACACACCATTACACATATTGATACATTATATAATAAGTTATACAATATCGATATACGTTTATACCATATTTATACAATATGGTTATATTGCATATGCACTACAAAACTATTTATATAATATTAATGCATTATATATACACTACATAACTAATTGTACAATATATATATATATATATATA
>NW_025889357.1:9043-10140 GCF_002878395.1 Capsicum annuum
GTTTAGTTTGATGTCGTACTAAGTGATTCTTTTCTATAGATACAATATTATGACATCAAACATAGCTGAATCGGTGAATTCATTGTTTGGCGATGAAAGAGAATTTTCCATCAAGGCTATGTTTGAAAAAATAAGCGAGAAATATAGCGATTTTTTTAACGAAAGGTGTGTGCATTTCAAGTGCCCAGAAAAAAGAACCTGATTTATTCTAGAATAGAAAAGAAAATATCAACGAACATCAGTTTGGGGAACAGGTTATTCTCTCATAAAATAGCAGATCAAATTTTGTATCACTGGTCATGGTGATGCTGCCACGGTAGATCTTCAAATAAGATCTTGTACGTGTAGAGTTTTTAACTTGGACAAAATACCTTGTCCACATGCTATGGTAGCCCTTCGAGCTCAATACGGCCATAAATATGGACCTGAAGTTTACGAGCACTCCTCTCAATATTATTCGGTGGAAAAATATGAAATGGCATATAGTGGGATATTACTCCGGTGCCTCCTGAAGAATCTTGAGTTGTTCCAGTAGAGCTTATGGGGAGATTAATACCTCCTCCATATATTGACCCGAGCACTATCAAATCGGGAATAAAGCCATATAAAAGGAGGCATGGAGTTAGAGAATCATTTTCATCAAGAAGAAACAAGTGCTCCATATGTAAGTGCGCTGGCCACAAAAGAACTACATGCCCGAATCATAATCCACCATGATCGTTGTAATTGCATAAACTTGTGTAGTTGTTTTTTTGTTTGTTTGTTGTGGACTTTTATATATTTAACTCATTGTTGTGAACCTAATATTATCATTTATTATATATAAAATGTTTTTTTAAATAACTTGTGCATCAATAAAATGAGGTAAAACATGAACTTAAATAATACAGCAGACCACAATTATTCTCAACAGTTGCACAAACAACTGGAATGCTTTCCTCCAACAGGTGAAAATCTATCGAAACAGATGGATAATCTGTTGAAACCGAACAGATGACCAATCGGTTCCAACTGTTGAAAGAACTCAAAATCCAAAATTTCTAGTGCTACTGGATTCAACATTGCCTCCAACCGTCGACATGTTAACATGTCGACGG
>NW_025889357.1:10240-16265 GCF_002878395.1 Capsicum annuum
TGTTTGTTTGTTGTGGACTTTTATATATTTAACTCATTGTTGTGAACCTAATATTATCATTTATTATATATAAAATGTTTTTTTAAATAACTTGTGCATCAATAAAATGAGGTAAAACATGAACTTAAATAATACAGCAGACCACAATTATTCTCAACAGTTGCACAAACAACTGGAATGCTTTCCTCCAACAGGTGAAAATCTATCGAAACAGATGGATAATCTGTTGAAACCGAACAGATGACCAATCGGTTCCAACTGTTGAAAGAACTCAAAATCCAAAATTTCTAGTGCTACTGGATTCAACATTGCCTCCAACCGTCGACATGTTAACATGTATTAGATTAGAAGAAAACAGAATGAAAATTGAATAGGAATTAAAACGCCAAAGTCTGACTAAAAGTAAATTTTTCATTAAATGAAAAATAAAAACATTCGGTATAGATCCAATATAGAAAAATTAAAATACATACGCTAAAAGAAACAACACATTCTAATTATTATTATCATTATCATCATTAATGACAGTTAGCCAATCAACTCGCAGTAGCAGGGCTCTCATCAGCCTCTACATCTCTCTGAACATTGTCGTTCTCACAGCGACCAACTTGCTCTGCAGGTCATTAACCTGTCTTTGAAGTTTCCGCACCGTGTCGCGTAGAATAGTAATGTCCGAAAAAGGATTAGCCATATCTAGAATATGCATGAATTGACAAATGCAAAGAAAAATGTTCACAATGTAGTACAACGTATACGACCAACTGATAAATTTACGCCAGAAAAAAACTTACCTCAACGAGAAAGGAATATGCTCTTTGAAGAGAAGTGGTTGAAGATGTCACACGGAAGGAAAAACACAAGAAATAAGTAAAGTTGAATGAAGATTGAGGGACCTATAATATAATCTGGACGTGTTAGGCCAAAAGGCAGGACTGTTCAGCTCTATTGTATTAATTACATCCAAACTGGTGGCATTTGTTTTCTGTGAAAAGTCGCGACTTTTTCTTTTACACTAATTACTTCTTACCTTTTCATAGTGGTTTGAAACTTGATAAAAGCCGTTATTATTGACTGTTGCAACAGATCGTCCAGCATTTTTAATAGATTTAGCATCTGTTGCAACAAATAGATGGATTGAATATACAAGAGACAGCTGTCAAAACATATTTACCATCTGTTGCAGTAGATGGTTTGTATATGCAACAAATAAGACATCTGATGCAACTTATGTATTATCTGTTGCAACAGATGGACAGTATGTGTAAGTTGGAGGAGATGTTTTGATTTGTTCTGACAGCTGATTCATTAGTTTCAATTTCAACAGATGGAGTATTTAATTCATTAGCTGTTTTGAATGTGTGAGATAAAAAGTCTTCACCTCTTTTTAATAGTCCCTCCGTTACGTATTAGTTGGGCCCCATGGGCTTGACACACCAATTAATAAAAATATAAATTAGGTGATTGCTTTACCAAATTGGCCTTATTAATTATGATTAGAAAGTATAAATGTGAATAATATACTTTATGTAATCATTTAATAATAGGGGTAATCTTGAAAGAATATAATAAAATTCTCTTGATTTTATAAATAGGAAAACTAAATTGAAACAAACATATTTGGAAAGAAGTAATCACATGAGTGCAGATTAATTAAAAAAAAAGTCAGGTCTATCGCAACAAATTTACTATCTGTTGAACATATAGATTATCTGTTGTGACAGATGGACCATATGTTTGGAAAAGATGTTTTGATTTCTTCCAACAGCTGATTCGTCAGTTGTAACAAATGGAGATTTTGATTCATCAGTTGTTTTGAATGTGTTAAGATAAAAAGTCATGACTCTTCACTCCTCCATTTTAATATTCATCACATTCGTGTAGATGAATAAACAACACTGATATGTCCTGATGGGGTATGAAGAATAAGATGTGTGCAATGGATCCCATTTTCATGCATGTGAGTTATGTATATTATTGATCAGGCTAATGTGAAAACACATAAAGTGCAATGATTTTGTGAATGTAGTTTTTTACCGATGATTAGACACTGATCCTTAAAACAAGATCCTGAATTGTATAGTTTAGTTTGATAGGTGCAAATTGATAAGGCCAAAGGGTTTCGAGACGGTGGTGTTGATACCCCGTTACAATTTAATGACACAATTCATGCACATGTTTTTGTGTCAAGTTTGGGGAAGGGTTCAAATTTTTGGCGGCAGTGTAAATATCCAATAGTGATTGGACCAGTTTTAATGGAACAATGGACTTCTTGAAAGGCCTCTGAAGCCTCGTAATGCAACAAATGACGATAAAACTAATAGAAATTCCACTGGTCCAAATTTATATGAATGGATTGGTGGAGGAGACTATTATATAGCAGAAGATGTTTGGGAGAAAACCTGTGCGGGAAGAGGGAGGTTGAGAAGGCCATATATCATCTTAGTACTTGTTTAAGAGGATACACATGGTCAATTCCTCTTGACCATTCTTCTTTTTCTTCAACGACTGATGGATTTTCATTTTTGGATGCACTTTTACATTCGCATCTCATCCAGTTTTTTCATTTTTCATGTCAATTTCATAAGCTAATTTTGCTATACTTTCCTTCCGACCCTTTGTATCCTCTTAAACAAGTACTAAGATGATATATGGCCTTTTCAACCTCCCTCTTCCCGCACAGGTTTTCTCCCAAACACCTTTTGTTGTATAATAGTCTCCTTCATTAACCCATCCATATAAATTTGGATCAGGGGAATTTCTATTGGTTCTATTATTCTTTGCTACATTGCAAGGCTTTGGAGGCCTTTCAAGAAGCCCATTGTGCCATTAAAACCGATCCAATCACTATTGGATATTTACACTGCTGCTAAAAATTTAAACCCTTCCCCTAACTTAACATAAAAAACATGTGCATGAATTGTGTCATTAGATTGTAATACGTATCGACACCACCGTCTTGGAACCCTTCGGCCTTATCAGTTCGCACCTATCAAACTAAACTGTACAATTCAGGATCTTGTTTGAAGATCAGTGTCTAATCATCGGTAAAAAACAACATTCACAAAATCATTGTACTGGATGTGTGTTTTCATGATAGGTTGATCAGTAATACATACCTCCCACATATGAAGTGGTTCTAACTACAAGCATTTTATTCCTCCAAACCCATCTTTACTCTAGCCTTTAATGTTGGCCGGGCAAAAGTGGATCCAATTTCACTTCCTTTTGTCTGCAAACAAGCGAAATACATTTGATATCAAACAAGAGAAGAATAAAAAGAACATTACAAAAGGGTAACACAAAATTGAGTGAATCAACAGATCACCAATATGATACAACAGATTACCCATCTGTTCAACCGATGAGGCATCGTTTGCAAAAGATAGATGACATATTGCAACAGATGGGCCATCTTTTGGAATAAATCAAACCAGCCTCTCTACTGGTTTGATTTTTTCAAAAAGTTGCTCCGTCTGTTCGAACAGCTGATTCATCAGTTGCAACAATTAAGAAAACTGTTGCAACACCACCAACACAATATCAACAACAAAGAAACAAACAAAACAACACCATATGCTCCACACCATCCACAACACAAACATCACACGTTCCAACACAACCACCACCCACAACAACATCACCACCAAAGTACCAAACAAAAGACAAAAAAAACTATATTGATAACAAGGCTTTTTAAGTTCTCTTAACAGATGACTTTTTTTGTATATTTTAATAAAAACAACGGTTCGTTTATTCAAGACTTAAAAGTCACCTTTTTTTCAATTTTCTCAATAAATAGCAAACTAGTAATGGGTAAATCATTGATAGCAACAGATGTAAATAACTAATTTAAATGACATACAAAGAAGAAGATGAGATGAAAAGAGCAACTTTGAACCATACCTGCAATGTCAAAAAAGCAAATGGATCAGAACATCCAGTAAAGTCGAGAAAAGATAATGATTGGTTGAGATCCCAAATGATCTTCATCCAAAAGAAGAGAGAAAAGAGAGGAAAAAAGAAAACAACAAAGATAATTGAGAATAAAGAATAAAGAAGAGTTCTGAGTTGAGTCTAGTATAGACTACTTTATAGTTGAAAGAGAGAGAGTTCTATGTATGGGGGATTTTAAATATTCATTAATAACTTTTGAGGGGCACAAGGAGACGGTGATATTGAAAAAACCAGATAAGACTACTCACTCAGGAGATTTTTGAGTTATCAAAGTTGTACCAAGTAATATTTTTTACCGCCTTAGTATTTTAACTATTTTATCTCGGACAGGAAATACCTAAATTGCTTTATAAAAAAAGGATCAAAAAATATTTAAGCGCAACAGATGAATTAATTTGTTTGATAGTTTACAACAGATTCGTGATCTGTCACAATAAATGACGTAATCTATTTGATAGTTTACAATAGATGCGTAATATGTTGCAACATATTACCTAATATGTTTGATTTGATCCAACAAAAAAGACATATGTTGCAACTGGTTGAATATTTGTTTATATATAATTTCAATTGAGTTCATATGTTAGAATAAAACCTTAATTGAATGTGAGTTATCATAGGGTCAAATACAACTTTAATTGAGTCTTTTGGCAATTTCATGATGAGATGGTACTGAGTTCCTCTGATCAGAGTTGTCGATCGATCACTTTGAGCCAAGCCGATTCTTACTACCTTATATGTTAGACTAATACCTTAATTGATTAATCTAGGACTAGGTACTAATACCTTGATTGAATAGTCTGGGACTAGGGGTGAGTTCTCATAAGGTCAACTACAACTTCAATTGAGTCTTTTGACAATTGCATGATAAGACGGTACTGCGTTCCTCCCGACTAGAGTTGTTGATTGATAACTCTAAGTCGAACCAATTTTTACTACCTCATATGTTAGAATAATACCTTAATTGATTAATCTAAGACTAGGGTACTAATACCCTAATTGAATATAGGGTCAACTACAACTTCAATTGAGTTTTTTATTAATTGCATGATGAGACGGTACTGCGTTCCTCCCGACTAGAGTTGGCAATCGATCACTCTTAGCCGAACCGATTTTTACTACCTCATATGTTAGACTAATACCTTAATTGATTGATCTAGGACTAGGGGTGAGTTCTCATAATGTCAACTACAATAGATGATAATGCCTATTTGATAATTTACAACAGATGGATAATCTATTGTAATATATGACTCAATCCATTTGATAACTTACAACAGATGGGTAATCTGTTGCAACAAATGACTTAATCTGTTTGATAGTTTACGACAGATTCATGATCTATCACAATAAATGACTTAATCTGTATGATAGTTTACAACAGATGTGTAATATATTACAATAGATTACATAATCTGTTTGATCCAATAGAAAAGACATCTATTGCAACAGGTTAAATATTTGTTTATATATAATTCAATTGATTTCATATGTTAGACTAATACCTTAATTTAATATGAGTTCTCATAGGGTCAACTATAACTTCAATTGAGTCTTTTGTCAATTGCATGATGAAACGGTACTGCATTTCTCCCAACCAGAGTCTGCGAGATCACTCTAAGCTAAACCAATTCTTACTACCTCATATGCTAGATTAATACCTTAATTGGTTGATCTAGGACTAGGGGTGAGTTCTCATAATGTCAACTACAATAGATGACAGCGCATATTTGATAATTTATAATAGATGGGTAATCTATTGCAACATATGACTCAATTTATTTGATAATTTACAATAAATGGGTAATTTGTTGAAACAGATGACTTAATCTGTTTGATAGTTTACAATAGATTCATGATCTATCGCAATAAATGGCTTAATCTGTATGATAGTTTACAACAGATGAGTACTATGTTGCAACAGATTACATAATCTATTTGATCCAACAGAAAAGACATCTGTTGCAACAAGTTGAACATTTGTTTATATATAATTCAATTGAGTTCATATGTTAGACTAATACCTTAATTGAATGTGAGTTCTCATAGGGTCAACTACAACTTCAATTGA
>NW_025889357.1:16365-91070 GCF_002878395.1 Capsicum annuum
CAATTGCATGATGAAACGGTACTGCGTTCCTCCCGACCAGAGTCGACAATCGATCACTCTGACCTGAACCGATTCTCACTACCTCATATTTTAGACTAATACCTTAATTGATTGATCTAGGACTAGGGGTGAGTTCTCATAATGTCAACTATAATAGATGACAACGCCTATTTGATAATTTACAATAGATGGGTAATCTATTGCAATATATGACTCAATCTATTTGATAATTTACACCAGATGGGTAATCTGTTCCAACAGATAACTTAATATGTTTGATAGTTTACAACAAATTCGTGATCTGTCCCAACAAATGACTTAATCTGTATGATAGTTTACAATAGATGGATAATATGTTGCAATAGATTACATAATCTATTGATCTAACAGAAAAAACATCTGTTGCAACAGGTTGAACATTTGTTTATATATAATTAAATTGATTTCATATGTTAGACTAATACCTTAATTGAATGTGAGTTATCATAGGGTCAACTATAACTTCAATTGAGTCTTTTGCAATTGCATGATGAAACGGTACTGCGTTCCTCCTGACCAGAGTCGACGATAGATCACTCTAAGCCAAACCAATTATTACTACCTTATATGTTAGACTAATACCTTAATTGATTGATCTAAGACTAGGGTACTAATACCTTCATTGAATAATCTGGGACTAGGGGTGAGTTCTCATCGGGTAAACTATCAATTAATCTAGGACTAGAGGTGAGTTCTCATAGGGTCAGCCTCAATAGATGGCAACGCTTATTTGATAACTTACAATATATGGGTAATCTGTTGTGACATATGACAATCTATTTGATAATTTACAACAGATGGGTAATTTGTCGCAACAGATGACTTAATCTGTTTGATAATTTACATCAGATTCGTAATCTGTTGTTTCCTAATCTGATTGATAATTTATAACAGATGAAAAATCTGATGCAACATATTGAACATTTGTTTTTTACAATTTCAATTGATCTCATATGTTAGACTCCTAAATTGATTAATCTAGGACCAGGGGTGAGTTTTCACAGGGTCACCTCCTCGAGTACTCGATCAACTACAACTTCAATTATTTTTATATGATTTTAAAAATTATGCATATATTTTATGATTTTAAAGATAATTAAGATCATTTCGAACCAAATTAACATTTTCAAGAATACTTGGCATTATTTTCCAAAATACAAATCAACCCATACAAAATATTTCATCATTTCAAATCTCGAGGTCTGGCTCTTTCTTTCTCATTCTCACTCAACAATACAGTACAGACAATAAAAATTTTCTCAACCCCTCTACAACAAATCGCTTTTCTTCTCATTTCCAACCACATAGGTGTTATTTTTGACATTATTCTTGCTTGTATCAGTCATTTTCTTTGTCTTCATAGGCAACAGAGTTCAAGAAGAGCTCTATATTTGTTTTTTCCTAAAAAATAAGGGCTTTTAAGTTGATGATGAAAAATAAAAGTTTTAGTTGTATTATCTTTGAGAATGGGTTCATAATTTTGAGTTTTGATGGTAAAATCATAGGAAGAACTTGAGAAATCCCTAGTTTTCGTCGCAGTGTTCCGTTGACTGTCATGGTATAGTTGGATGGTATTGGTGATGGTGGCGGTGTTTGTGGTCGTCGTGGTGGCACCGGTGGTGGCATTGGTTGGTAGTGTTTGTGGTGGTGTTGGTATTCGTGGTGTTTGTTTGTTTGTTGGCATTGGTTGGTGGTGTTTGTGGTGGTGGCTGTTGGTGTATCGGTATTCGTGATATTTGTAATGTATTTTTAAAAATCTATGCATACATCAACTGTAATGTAATTTTTGTTTTTCTTTATCTGTAGGTAAAACATGTCTCCCAAAAGAAAAGAAAGTGAAAGTGGATCAATGTCTAACCACTACAAAAAAGGCTACAATACAGAGGGATTCGGAGGAGCTTCCCGAACAATCTCAGTCAGGGAAAAGTGAAGCTGAGGAGAGATATGAAAACAACATTGAGGGAGCTGGAAAAAGGTCCATAGATGGTGATGAAGAAAATAAAAGTGATAAAGAGGAGAAATTAGAGAGTCAAAGAGAAAGAGGATGATCATCAACATGATGATAATGGATCACCAACGGGTCGTGAGTTAATATCGATATCCCAGCATGATCCTATCAAAACTTTTAGTATTGACAGGTTTGAAGTTGCGATGTCGATAAATGACCCAGAAGAAAAACAACTAATTGGTCAAATTGTACTTAAATGTCAGATGGGGAGAATTTTTGAACATTTTATGAAAATTATGAAGAACGAAAACATAGGCGGACTTTTTAAGAAGAGCTGCTTTGGACTCTTTCTTGAGCTACCTGAGGACCTCTCTGCCCTTATTCGTTTCCCTATGACGATGGTATATGGTTTTCTCAAGCACAGGATCAAGTACATGAGGGATGATAAAGATCCGGAGGAGGGGGGCAAAAAGAAGATGGATGAAATCTGGATCAACTACTATGGCATGCCTATTTGTTTTAGCTTGAAAGAGTTTTCCATAGTGACAGGCTTGAGATGCCATCGTCCAGAAGGACCACCACCCCGCAAAAGATCCAAGGCAAGAAAATACAAGGGAAAAATAGATGGGTTGTTTGACATTGCTCGACGTGGATACAAAGCATCGGATTTGTTGACAGATTCGAGGATAAAACCATACCAGAGCAGTACAGAGAGCAATTATGCTTAGTTTGGTTTTTCCATTCGATTATATTGGCAAGAGACGTCAACAAGGTCATAGAAGATGATTTGTTGGTGCGTTCTTAGGATTTTGATAAATTCAACAATTATCCCTGAGGATATGACAGCTTCTACTTGACTATCCAATATTTACTGATAAATCTATCCTCAGGGACGACCACATTATATGGCTTTCCTTGGGCTTTCATGGTAAAATTAATCACTAATTTTACTCATCCATTAATTTATATTGAATATAGTTATTATGATTTTTTTGGCTTGCTTCCTATTTATTCTCTTTAGGCACTAGATAGGACATCTGTTGAGACGGGGTATATCTTGCATCAGATTACCCATCTGTGGCTTTAATTCTCTGAACCCGACTCTTAAAAGATTAACCATCTACTACAAATTATGCAACAGATGTTTAATCTGATGACATATCATTCATCTGTTGTGACTTACAGATCATTTGTTGCATAGCAGATTACCCATCTTGTGCAGCTGATGCATAGCAGATTACCCATCTTGTGCAGCTGTTGCATAGCAGATTATGCATCAAATTATCCATGTGTTGCTCTGTTTCTCTGAACCATACTCAAAAGGATTTTAACTATATACTACAAACTATGTAACGGATGGGTCTCTTTTTTTTTAAAATGTAGCCCAACTGTGAAAATTATTATATTATATGATTTAAATGCATCTATCTTTTTTTTCCTTTTTATAGGTTGTGCATCCATGGATCATGCCTATTGAGGAGGAGTCGGTGATAACTTCTTATATTACTCTAGGTCATGTTGATACTATTGCAGACCCAACGGTGGATTTAATAAAGAAGGAATTGGCTGGAGCAATAGCCATAAGAAGATTAGTTAGGCAAGGTCAGCCTAATGTTGAGGCTCTTTATGACTAACCTTTTACTAAGGAAAATCCTGGTACTTCTTCTGGTGGAGTTGTTGGTGTTGGTGGAAGGCATACTGATGTTGCTACCACTCATGATGATGAGCATGTTAATGCTCAAGAAAGGGTAAATATGTTTGAAAACACCCCTTTTCGACCTTACATAGGTCCCTCTCACTTGCGAATGCTATGAATGCAAGCATAGACAGGATAAACTCTTTGAAAAAGTAGAGGCTATCTCTAAATCTATCAAGGAATTCAAATCCAATATGTGTGTCATACCATCCAAGAAGGTAAGGGAGCCACACACTCTTACACCGTTGGTTAGGAGAAAGAAAAGAGCAATTAGAGACGTACTCTCCGCTCAAAAATCAAAAGAAATTACAATTCCTCCCTCTCTAAAAGCCGTTGAAGTTTTAGGGCCAGTCAAGAAGGTGGACATATATGCAAAACTTGGTGCCGAAGAGAAGAGGTATCTGCGACAGACCAAGAATGCCAAGCTAGGCACACCAGATTACCCCAGGCCTCCTTTTTTCCCCCAAGACTTCCAGACTATGACTGATATGCATATGCCGTACGAGGACAAGACAAGTTTACTTTTTCGAACCTAGCCCTTTTAATCTACCCCATGAAGAAGAAGCTACACAACAGATTTCACATCTATTGCAACAGCTGGGTATACTCGTGCAACTGGTTGTGGTTCTGTTGCAACTTATTATCCATCTGTTGCATAAGTTGCATTGGATTATTGATTTAGAGAACCCTATGCAACAGATGGACCATCCGTTTCATATTTACAATTACTAACCGATTTAAAAATTGACTTCTTATCTCAGAGCATGTTGACATAATTCTCTGCCTCGTGAGGAAAAGGCAATTAACGTACCAGAAAGCTTATGATGCTGTCGATAGGATAATGAACCTCGACTTATGCAAGAAGCTCAAGGATAGGTACGATCAACTCAATTGAGAGGCGTCATCCCTTGGCGTGGGACTTGATTTCCTAGTTCCTACGTTGGTCTTGGATGAAGAAGAAACATTAAGATATGTTAGAGGGGATAGGCCAAATCCACACGGCAAGAGCTGGACCGAGGCAAAAAGGATTCTTGCAGTCATTAGCGTGCACGACATGCATTATTGAGCTATTGAGATACTACTCGAGCAGGGAAAGATCAATGTTTATGACTCCAACGTACCTCTCATCGACGATTTTGATCTTTTTCTCCTCGTGGAGCCACTGATAGTGTTGTTGCCCATCTTGTTGAGGGAAAGTAAACTGATGAATAATTTGCCAAAGGAAGTGTTGATGAAGAAATCATGGGATTTTGAAGGTTAAAATAGGGGAATGATCCTTCCAAAAGATGATGTCGCTAAAGCGAGCAGCTCACACGCTCTTGCACACATCGAATGTTTGCTGACCTGCACAAAAATGGCCGAGCCAATGACTTTTCTATGCGACAACACTGTGACAAACCTACAAGAGGTCTGGGATTATGGGGTACTAACTGGACGCTTGAAGCCTGTGTATATAGAAGAGCCTGTGAAATAGAAATTTTTAATTTCAAGCCACCCTTCACTTTATTACATGTACATGTAGTGGCAATAATTTTTTTTTTTATGAAAGTTGAGTTTTTTAAAATGCAATAGATTAGATTGTTAATCTGTTTCAACAGTGGAAAAACCTATTTGAATAATCTAATAATCTAAGTCTAATCTGTTGCAACAGTGGGAAGACCTGTTTGATAATTTCTATGAATAATCTAATAATCTAAGTCTAATCTAGTGCAACAGTGGGAAGACCTGTTTGATAATTTCCACAGATGACCTAAATTTTACAACATATGCCTAAATCTTTTTGATATTTTCCAACAGTTGCACTTGAATAGCCATGTGCTCGTCGACAACAAACCAGTAGCAAATACACACACCACCATGAAAATTTCAGCAATTAGGCTTCAATATCCATGTGCCCAACAACACCAAACCAGTAGCAATAACAACAATAATGTAGTATCTTCTTGCTCGATTTTGTTTCTCTTCAAAAGCCTTAACTTTGTTCAACAAACTCCAGATTACACTATTTTCTTATGAAGGGTGTCGTTCTTCATATCAATTAAAGTAATCGCATCCACCCAATTTCTATATAAAAAAAAAAGAACACAATTACAAAATAATTACAAGTCAATAATTAATCAATTAATTAAATAAAAAAAATATTACCTTTCAAATTTTACAAGTAAAAAAACTACGACCCAGATTTTGTTGAGTCCAAGAAGTCCTTAACAGAGTTTCATGACCACACTTACAATATCAAAAATCTTTATCACAAAAAATAGTGGAAGATGCGCTTGACATTGTCAAGGTCAGTTGGAAAAAATGAAAGTAATAATCTGAAGAATTTGGATAGATAAAAGAAGATGACGATAAAGAAGAAGATTTGGGAATTTAGGGTTAAATTTTAGGAGGAAGATGAATATATAAGACAATGGGAGAAAAAATGACCGTTGGGGGCCAAGTGACGGCAAGTCTGCGAAATGTGCCAGGACTGACACTAATACATTTGATGCCTATTTTATTTTACGTCTTTAAAATGAACATTTCTACTTGATGCCTATTTTATTTTAGGTGTTTGAACTGAACACCGTCGATGGGTTGCGCCTTTTTTCTTTCAATTCACTTTAACCTTTTTAAACTTAGTGGCAATTTTTTTATGTCCAACAAAAGTTGAATTTTTATAATGCAACAGATTCTCCATCCGTTGTAACAGTTATCCTACCTGTTCTAGCATATAGTTTATCTGTTGCAATAGGTTGGTCATCTGTTGCATTATCTCAATGTTTTTATCTAAAGTCCATCTGTTGCAACAGTGGGAAGACATATTTGATAAATTCCAATAGATAACCTACCTGTTGTAACATATGTATAAATCCATTTGATTATTTCAATAGAAGTGTCGTCTGTTGCAACAGATAAAGTCCATATGTTGCAACATATGTCTAAATCTATTTTTTTTCAGTAGATGTGACATCTATTGCATTATCTTGATGTTTTTATCTAAAGTCCATCTGTTGCAACAGTGGAAAGACCTGTTTGATAAATTTTAATAAATCACCTACCTGTTGCAACATATGTCTAAATCTGTTCTAATTTTCTAATAGATGTGTCGTCTGTTGTAACAGATACATTATTTGTTGCAATATTTGAATCTAGTATTCCTTTTCAATTAATAAGTTCAAATCTAAGAAACAAATAAAATTCATAGACAAAATAAAATAAATCGAAGTCTTCATAAATTAGCTGAAATAAGTCAACGAATAAATGAAATGTAAAAAAATTGTTATGGGTACAGATCTCAACAAATACATCAACAAAAATTTAAGTATACTGCCAAGGATTACTTTGACAGGCTCAAGCTATAAAGATCTACTCAGTATGGATAAGTTGTTCTTCATCCGGTGCTATGGAATTCGATTTTGCTCATTGTGGATCTTCATTATCGCTTGCGTACGGTTTCTGTGCTTTCTGTTCTCCGTATTTCCATAAAAAGAGTAGCATATTGTCAATGTTATTCAGCATTAGCTTCTTCTAAATCCACTTGGAAAGCCAAAATTGGTCAATGCTAATCACAGAGATACAACAAAATAGAAAAGGATAACTCATCTCTTCTAGCAAATTAAACAGGTCTCTCTCCCATTTTAAATTGTCCCAAATATATTATATTTTTGTTGCAATAATGAATCAACTGTTGGGACAAATTTCTACATGAGGAAAACCCTGTGTAATAATTTCCAACGGATGAACCATCTGTTACAACATATGAATCATCTTGCAACAGATAGGTCATCTGTTGGTACAAATAAAAGTTGTACGAAGAGCTGTTTGATTTGCTAAAAAAGACGAGACATATGTTGCACCAGATAAAGTATCTGGTGCAACAGGTTAGTCAACTATTGCAAAAAATGTATATATTTGTTTGATAATTTTTAGCAGATGTGTCATCTGTTGAAACAGATATGTGTCTGTTTGTTTTGTCAGTTTGAAGACATATAATATATTTACCTTCTTCAGCTCGTGCTGCTCTCCTTTGGACATTGTAGTTGCTTAGTGCAACACGCAGATAAAGGAGTTGTAATTTTGCTTTTTGGGATGCCTAATAATGCCTGGAAATCACTCTCCTTCTCCTCTTAGCCCTAATCTCTAATGGAGTGGATGGAAATAAAATCCTCTTTGATGGAATGAGATCCCTCTTAGATGTCAATTCCTTTACAAAAGCAGTTAATGCATTAATAGCATTAATCACTATATTATGTTTCGCCCTGCAGTCTTGACATTTGCATGCAGAACATTCGCTGGGATAGGCAAAATTTGTATAACCAGTATGATCATACTCATAATGATTTACTTTAAATACTGTAAGAGGAGTATCATTAGCACCAACAACAGCACCACTACCACTACCAACAGCTCCATTAACAACAACAAGCCCACCCTCTAAAATTATTTTTGTTGTAATGGTTGTTGCTCCAAACAATTCCATTTTTAGTCTGTCGATGACCTTAGGACCCGATAAAGTTTGCACAAACCGTAAAGTAAGAAAAAATGACATCTTCAACTCTCGATTGGTCAGAACTAGCGATGGATGCACATTCTAACATAAATCATTACATATATTAGAATGATGATTAGATCATTAAAAAAACATTAATTAAAAAAATTATAATTATACTTACTGCATCCTTAATGGGGTTGAAGAGATCAAGAAATTTTGTATTTTTATGAGTTTTGGCCGACAACCATCTCAAAATTCTTGGACAGAAAACTCCTTCCTGGTAGTTTACTTGTTGTCTCAAATAAGGAATGGCTTCAAATGCCCAAGCCTATAAAATAACGCCAATAAATCAAAACCGTTATTGAGCAAAAAAAAAATGAATGATATCATAATAGAAGAAAGAAACATTTACCATGAAAGCCCATGGGAAGCCATATAAGTTAACTGTCTTTGGTGCTAACGGAGTCAACAAATATTTGACAGTCATTTTGAAGCTTTCATACCCCTATGGATAGCTGTTAAACGCCTCAAAATCCTCGGAGTCCTTTATTAAACTGAGGCTTATGTTGTTGTTAACGTCTCTCACCCAAAGAATATTATGTACAAACCAAACCAAGCACAATGATTGTTTGTGCTTCTTTGAAAATCCTTTACCTTTCAACGCTTCTATCAAATTTTTGTTTTTGAAGCTTGGACCAACAATGGACACCAGGTCATTATGATCACACGACTTGCCTTTGCCTTTTTTGGCTATGCGGGGTGATTTTTTTTGGGTTAGAATAGGTATAACTTGAGAAGGAGGATAACATTTTAGTCCAGTAACTATGGCAAACTCCTTCCAACCAAAACAAACAGGCATGCCACAGTAATTTATCCACACCTCATCCATCTTATCTTTGTTTTCATACAGAAAGTTATGCTTGAGAAGTTCATATACCATTTTTATTTGGAAACGAGCATTGTTGTCCTCCAGCAAATCAAGATATTTTCCAAAGCAGCTGTCCCTAAAATAAGCATCCAATTTTTATTCTCAAAGTATTTTTCTGAAGGTGTCGAAAGATTTTCCCATGGCTGACCTAACCACGAAATCACCCGTTAAATCTACGGCACTATCGCACTGCATTCTCACAGGATAACGATCAATGCTGAAGGCTTTGACCAGCTCTTCGGTGGAAGGGCTATTAGCATCTGCATCATCTCTTTTGAAACATTCCTCCTCCCCGTGTTCATCATATTTTGCTCCCGATTGAGATGGCGCTTGTAAAGCAAACTCATAGAGTGGTGGATGTAGCCTAGCTGCTTCACTTGTTCCTTTACTTAGACTTGATTTGGTTTCTGTTCTTTTGAGAACCATATTATCTAAAATTAACAGGAACATAAAGTAATATATTATTGTTAATTAATGCATCGTTAAAAAAGGATAACAGTAAATCAAACAAGTAAAATAGTAAAATAACAGTTGTAACAGATCACCGATCTGTTGCACCAGATAGTATATTTGTTGTAGTATATAACCAAACTATTGTAGCAGATAGGTAATTTGTTGCAATAATACAAAACATATTACTCATCTTTTAAGACATATGAATGATCTGTTCAATAGATCACACAACTGTTGTGACATCATCTGTTGCAACATATGAGTGATTTGTTGGAACAGTTAAATAATTTGTAGCAACGGTTAAGTAATCTGTTGTGACAATACAAAATATATCACTCATCTGTTGAGAAAGATGAATGGTTTGTACAATAGGTCACACATTTGTTGCAACACATGAGTGATCTGTTGGAACAGTTATCAACGGTCAATATTGTTTAGATTTCTTCCAACATAGGGTCGTCTATCACGGAAGATGAATAATCAGTTGGAAAAATCAAGTCTTGAACTTTTCCTGTAGGAAGAGTTAGTAGGATTTTATCCAACAGGAGGTTCATCTGTTGCATCAGATCATTAATCTAATGGTTCTTCCATTGAACCAGATGGTTAATTAGTTGCATCAGATTTTTTATCTGAAGCTTAATCTGTTGCAATATATAGTAAATCTGTTGCAACATATGGTAAATCTGTTGCATCAGATTATTAATCTATTGCATTAGAATTATAATCTGATGGTCCTCTGGTGTATCAGATGGTTGATCTGTTGCATCATATAATGAATCTGTTGCATCAGATGGTTAATATATTGCACCAGATGGGTAATCTGTCGGAGGAAACAGTTGCACGATTTTGTTAAACAAAAAACAACAATTTCACCATTTTTACGAAGAACAAGAACAGAACAAATCAAACCAAATTGTCCTTTCGTTTTTATAAACACAAACAATAAAAATCAAACTTCAAAAAAATGCAACAAACAACAAAATATCACAATTCACTTAGAAAAGAGAAGAGAAGAGAAGAAATACCAAATTAGGATTTTATTAAGACGCATTTCAAATTAGTGCAACAATTATTGAAATTGTTAACCAATACTATAAGAGAAGTTGGCTCAAGTTCCTCGTTTTCTTCAAAACTAAAAAACCCATAAATTTTTACCTGTGAAAAAAGAAAAGGACCGATGAAGAATTCGAAGCTGTTGTGGCCGGAGAGCAAGACTGTCACGTCGATTGAAGTCGAAAAGAAACTGGAATCCCAAATATTCGTAGTCGGATGTTGAAGTCACCGAGGATTGAAATAAAAAATTTGTAGAATAGTTGGTTGGGAGAGAGTTGAGAGAAGCTGTCGAGAGAGGGATGATAGACAGATTGATTGAATTGAAGAGGGAAACTCGAAGCCCAACTATTTATCGTCGAGGGTTGAAGGAAGAAATTTTGCAGAACTATTGGTTGGGAGAGAGGAGAGAGAAGCTGTCGAGAGAGAGGAGAGAGTGGTTGATTTGGATTGAAGAGGGTGTGGGTTGGGTTGATTTGTATTTTTGAAAAGATTAGAAAGTTTTGAAAATATTAATCAAGTCTACAATTAACTTGATCAAGTTTTCTAATAATGTTTGACCCTATCTGTTGGTCAATGTCACCAATTCTTCATTCAAGACTTAAAAGACACCAATTCTTCAATTTTCTCTAGAGACTTTGTCTACTAGGCTTTGATACCATTTTAGCTTAATAAAATAGACACACAAATATGGCAACATAACAATATCCCTTTTTTTGTATATTAATGAGTATTACAGATGGTGCTATATATAACACACGAGTGGGTACGTGTCATTACATGAGAGGAGAATGTAAATACAATGTCAGTTGTATGTACAATAAATAAGAACAATTAAATCTACATCGTTTTAAGAAATAGAAACAACTACTATCTCTAATATTACTTTTGTCTATTTGGTTAATCATTTTGATGTTGCAATTTTAATGCAAAGGTTGGTTTTATGTTTGTTTCATTGCAGAGAACACAACATCCACCTATTTATAATGTGAAAAATATATTTGCTCTAGGCTTTCAGCTAAAAAAAAGTCTTGTTATGATTAATTAAATAAAAATGAGACTACCCTGTATCCAAAAAAGGAACTAATGGAGGGGAAAAAATCACAAAGACACTGCCACTCTTACACACTCACAACTTACACATTACTAGTCAGTAGTTACTTCTCTATCATGAGGGCCCCCTCATTACTCGTTGCTAATTTTTCTTTCCTTTTAATATATGTTTGAAAATTATAAGCTATAGGGGTTGTTTGTTAGAGTGGATAAGAATTATAGAATGTAAAATATAATGTATTAGAAATGTTTGCATTAGTAATGCAAGTATTAGTTATGCTAATTATATATCTCGATAAATTTAAAATCAAAAAATATATACCGAGAGCTAATCATGTATTTTTACAAAGAAAAATATGTCTTAGGATGTATTGGGAGTTAATTATGTATCTCGATAGATTCAAAATTTTCTGTATAAAACTTCAAACTATTGAAATTTATGTTATTTTTCCATTTTTAAATGATAAATTATGCAAATGACCATTCGGTTAAATTTCTTATACAAAAAAATAATTCACTTTTTTACTTAAAATGGGCAGTCGGCCAAAGTTGTTTCCAAAAATGGTTGATCGGCCAATACATTTACCAAATAAATGGCAGGTTGCCATTACGCATAATGTTTGGCCATTTGGTTATTTTCTTTCCGATATAATTTTGTTTCTAAGTTATTTAAAAAGAAAAACCCTTTTTGTTGTTTAAGATTTTTTGTTTTTTTTAATTTTTTTTCTTTTCTAGTTGTTTCACTTTGTTAATGAAAAAAATAAATATTTATGTTGTTTTATTATTTTTATTTAGACTTTATTTATTATCGTGGGAGCACATGATAGTTAAATAAATATCGATATCGATACATTACATAATTATTTATATAATATTAAGACACGATTATACACTATTCATACAAAGTCGATACTCACATACCTATTTATAAAATATTGATTCACATTTATATATTATTTAGACAATATTAGTAAAAGCTTCAACACCATTTACACAAAATCGATACATTATATAACAAATTATACAATATCGATATGTAATTATACAGTATTTATACAAATTGGATACATTTCATATACACTATAAAATTATTTATACAATATCGAAGCATTATATATACATTAAATAATTATTTATACACAATATATACATATTTATATACCATTTATACAATATTGGTATAGAAAAAAATTACACGGATTTTTATTTTTTTTTAAAAAGCGAACCAAATTTTTTCTTAAAAGAAAACAACAGCAAAAAACGGAAGATTTTTTTTCAAAGAATTACCACTAAAACAAGAAAACATAGAAATTTTATGTAATAATTAAAAATCTGGCTATATTTGTTGTAAACTTTTCAATATATAAATGAATATTTCACCTTTTTAATAATAATTTGAGCACGTCACATAAATATATAATTTAAGAATCAATATTACAAAAACCACTAATAGTTTTTACTGTTCAAAACATAACAATAGAAATCTAACAAAATCTGTCAAATAAGGTAAAAGAAAAAACAAAAGATAGTAAATAAAATAGCATGATTTGAGGGGCAACTTCGTGGTTGATATTTTATCCTATAAATTCTCCTATTTTGGTTTCCAAATTTTAAACAAAATAGTAAATAAGGTAACCGCAAAAATAATACATTTATTTGATATTCTTTTAACCGAAAACTTGCACCAAATAATAGGATAAACCCTAAGAGACTAAAGGGCAAGGACTTTGTCTGTTAGGCTTTGATACCATTTTAGCCTAATAAAGAAGACACAAATATGGCAACACAAATTACAAGTTAGGAGCCTGCCTGAAGAACAGGGTGATGAAATTACAAAGTCAGAAGCCCGCCTAAAGAATAGAGTAATGAAATGAAAAGTCAGGAGCCCGCCAGAAGAACAGGGTGATGAAATTGCAAGTCGGGAGCCCGCTTGAAGAACACGCTGATGAAATTGCAAGTCAGGAGTCCGCTTGAAGAACATGGTGAAGAAATTGAAAGTCCAGCAACAAGGTGAATAAATTAAAAGTCAAGCAACAAGGTGAAGAAATTGAAAGTCAAGGAACAAGGTGAATAAATTAAAAGTCAAGCAACAAGGTGAAGAAATTGAAAGTCAAGCAACAAGGTGAAGAAATTAAAAGTCAATCAACTAGGTGAATAAATTAAAAGCTAAGCAATAAAGTGAAGAAATTGGAGCCCAAAGAATATCAAATCTTTTGTACATTTTGAAGGCATCAGAAACTCAAGCCAAGAGTCCAAAAGAAGCTGCATAGATAGGACTTTTGTAATTTCAGTTATCTTTTTAACTTGTAATTTCTATCTTTGATGTAATGGCAAAGCCACGGACCGAAACCTCAATAGGACCTCACTCGACGCTCCAACTCGGTATAGTCCTCCTCTTACCAACCCTTTGAGATACCTGTGACTTGATCCCCTCATAATCTGGGTAAGTAGGATGTCCAAAATCAAGAATCGGTTGCATTCCTTCCTCTGGTTTCCTCCCTTCGAATAATGGTCGGGGCGAAATTCTGTCTTGTTGTCTACTTTTTTTTTTTTTTATCTAAAAACACTTCGTGCTTACATCCAAAGAGGGGCATGATGTAGACACGTAATTCTACCCCTCCCGAAAGTGTATTTTTACCCGTTTTTACCCCGAACCTTCACCCATGTGATAATTGTCACTCAATAACAAATCCACCAAACTCTTAACCATTTTTGACACCTCACCCTAACAAATTTTATCTTATCCTAACTATCCTACCCCTACCCCTACCTCCACACACCCCCTTTACCCACATACCCCCTACCTCTTTCGCACATTTTGGTCCATTTCTTAACAAACTAAAATAAAAGACAAAAAATGTATATACACATCACTCACTCATACTACAATACAATACCCACACACTACACAACCCTACACATGCTCAACACATACTTACACACGCCACGTCATATTTTTCCACACCTCACTAAATAATATACACACTCACACACTGGCAGCTGGACATGACCCCACAACAATTCACACCCCCTCACATATTCTCACCATCTGTCACACCAATACACACATAGAAGCAACTATACACATACATATCTCAAAAATACACACCTAAAGGGAGGCAATTTTTCTCACGGGGGAAAAGGATGGATTCTCAGTAAGGCAGACAACCCAGACTCTATTTTTTTTTCCTTTTTCTTCATCTTCGCAAGACACACATAGACGAGAGAAGGGGAAAATGGCGTCACATAAATAGTTCGTAGATTGACATAGCAACACGAAGGCACACACATGCACACAACAAGAGAAAATCAAGAATAAAGAGAGTTTGAAGGAGATTCGATCGTCTTTTTTAGATTTTCAAGCGAAAATTTTTCCAAAATTGGTTTTCAGTTCATCATTTGATCTATTCAGTCTTAAAAATCCCCAAATTTCTTTATTTTCTTTGATTTCTAGGCAGACTTGGCCGAGAAACATGAATTAGTAATAGAGTTTTCGTTGAAATTGACCCTATTTTGAATTAATTTTAAGATAGTTTTGCGTACTGATTTGGTTTGTTCTGTTGTGATTTCAGTCTTGGTTCATCGATCTTCGTACTAATTTTGGAATTTAGATTTTGTTCATCCCGATAGGTTCATCGCTATCAGTTTTGGGTTTCAAATTTCTTGATACCCAGTTAGATTTTGTCGCTGTCGAGGTTTTTTATTTGATATTTCGGATTCGGGCTTCTTTAACTTGTTATTATCAACCAAAATCAATTATCAGAAGGTCTATTTCTTTGATTCTTTCTTTATATTTTATCTTAATTTAATATTATGATTATGTGTTTGTTGATTATGATTGTGTGTTTAGTGGATGTTTGATGTCGAACAATTGATTATGATACAAGTTTGGCGTTAATGTGTGGATAATTATTTCATGTGGAATTTGTATATTTAAAAACGTAATTTGGGGTCAGATGTATGGAATTTATAAAAATGAATATTGATTAATCTTGATTTATTGTCGTTGGTTATTTTAGAACAAATATGAATGTTAAACGTGATAGTATCATGGTTAGGCCGTCGAATGAATAGGTAAATACTAGGTGGGGTAAGCAAATTGAAGAAATTTATGATTGTGGAATGATTGGATATTTGTGTTGGAGATTGTTTTTATTTTATCATTTAAAAATTAAAAAAATGTACTCATTTGGTCAAAAAATGCCCTGAGGTATCTGTATTGCTTTATCCGAAGAATGCCCCGAGAAAGTTATACTTGAAGATGGTGCACGATCAAGGTTCAGAATATCGGGTAGAGTTTAGCTTAGGATTAGTTTAGAATAGAGTAGGTTTTATATTTTTGTATTTTTATTTTTTGGACTGTATAATTAGGACTGGACATTATTTTGGATTTGTTTTGTTTGATTGTTTGTTTCGTGTTTATGTGCTTGTTGGTTTATGCATTCATGGCATCATACTAGCCGATCTACTCCATAAAGCGATCGTTGTAGAATCACGATACCAAGGGGTGCCTAACACCTTCCCCTCGATCAACAAAATTCCTTAATCGGAATCTCTGTTCCAAACTAGCTTTAAAGAGTCCACAATCATTTTAAAAAAGAATTTTTAAAGGTGACTTGGCACACTAGATTTATGCCAAAAGGCGACTCTGAGTTTTGAATATAAATAAGTCTTTTTGAAATAAATTTTTATTTTTTGTCACTTAATAATAAAAACTCTTTTGAACCTTTAAACAAATTTAATCTTTTGGTAAAAAGGGGTGTGACAGCTCTAGCGACTCTACTGGAGATATTTTCAGAATTCGAGTTTATTTTTGAAGTTATATCGACTTAGTTTGACATTATGGGTGTATAGACGTTTTTGTGTTATTGATTGTATTTGTTTTATCATTGTTGAGTGCCTACTTGCTCCATGTTTATAGTTTTCCCTCTTATGTGTTACTGCTTTATATCTGGCATCATTTGTATAACTCAAGTCAATTCTTTCTGCAACAAGTTCTGTAGTACACGTTGTGTACATGACCTCTATTTGAGTCACCCTTATTTTAGAAGGGGGAGCCGTTGGCTGGTATGGAGTGAGTGAAAAGCTATCACAGCCACTATCGACCATACGCTCCCTCGAACAGCCTTGTTAGTTGACCCAGCCTAGGTCAGCCTATAGGTCATGCTTATCTGCATCATATTAAGACCTAGTGGGACCCACTTGGTCCTTTGTAGGAGACTCACTCCTAAAGTATTCCTACGTGATAACTGTTGCATCTTTAAGGATAGCATAGTCATTTGATGGATTGATTTAGGAAAAGCATGTATCAGAATTAAAAGAGCAGGTGTTTAGGCAAGGAAAAATAAAAGTCAAAAAAAGAGTTTCATAGTTTTTGTAGAGTTTTTTTACGTCTTTTGTTCTTCGCAATTCAAAAAATTCAAAAAGATTTTTACCTATTGCACTCATTTCTCAACAACAAAAACATCAAAAAGATTTTTCTTTTGTTTCTTTACCATGCATTCATAATTCAAAAATTTTAAAAAGATGTTTTTTACAATAGGAGCTTTTTATAAAAAATTAAAAAAAAATGAAGTTAGAAGTTTTGTACATTTCATATAATGAAAATACCAAAATGATTTTTCCTTTATAGTTGTTGGTGTCAGTTTTGTGTGAAGTGTCAAATTAAAAACTCAAAAAAACATTTTATTGATGTCTTTTGTCATTTATCTTTTGTCGTGTCTCTCATATCAGGGTTCAGTTTGGTAGTTAATCCCTAATTGTCCAATCTGAACGAACGACGCACCCCTGATTCTCCTCTCTCAGGAGTGAAATACGTAGGCAACCTATTATAGGTTCGGGGATCTTATTTTAAAAATCCCAAAAGATATTCTTCACTCCATTTTAGAGTAGGTATCATATATATCTCTAAAAGAAAACCACAAAAAGATTTTCCTTTAATAGTTTTAAGTTTCATTTTCGTTTAAAATTCAAAAGTAAAAACTCAAAAAGATTTTTCTTTGGTAATCATAGGTTTCATTTTGTATAGGAATCTGAAAAATTCAAAAAGAATTTGTTCACTCTTCATTTAGAGTAGGTGTCATATACATCTCCAAAACAAAACCACAAAAAGATTTTTCTTTAATATTTTCAAGTTTCATTTTCGTATGAAATTTAAAATTTGAAAATCCAGAAAGGTTTTTCTTTGGTAATCATAAGTTTCATTTTGTATAGAAAGTTGAAAAATTCAGAAAGATTTTTGTCAATTCTTTTGACAAATTGTTAGTTTCTTGTTTTTTCTTAAAGTTTCAAGAAAAAAAAAAGAAAGAGAGTTGATCGGTCATTTTGTGGCTAAATTTCTCAAACTACGCACACCTGATTCTCGTATCTCGAAAGTGAGATACGTAGATGCCTTTCTAGGGTTCGGTGATCTTTTACAAAGAAAAAGAAAAAAGAAGAAGGTTTTGAGAAAGTGTTGAACTCTAACGCATTTGCTATCTCTTGTCCAATTAGTTTAAGGTGGTTGGTTTGTGGCATTGTGGCATTGTAGCTGGTTTTTCACATCACACCAAACTCAAGGAAGGGTTAGTTATGTTCAACAAGGATATAGAGAGTGACATCATAGATCAAACAAAGAGTCAGGAAAATAAGAGTTTAAAACAAGAGATTAGGAGACTAAGGTAACAAATGACGGAAATGCACCGAGCTTGGGTCAGTGGGTTTCCCCCTCCTCTATTTACCATTATTGATCCTACAAATACCTCGAGTTTTCTATTGTTGTTAATGCACCGGAACATGACTCAGAATTCATTCCAAGCCAAAAGCATCCCAATACTTCCTCCACCCTTTCTCTAGCTCCTCAGCATAAACCTACTACATTCATAACACCACATGTCATCTGTGATTTTGGTAATTAATCCTCTGCTGAGATACCCACATTGGTTAGCCGCCCAATGGTTATGCTTTCCCATGCTGCTAGTGGACCCGTGTTCAATACTCTTGGTAATCATTGTTATACTCCTGAGCCTACTTTTAAGTTAACTAGGTGTAAGACCCCACAAAATCCTAAGCTTAACTTAGTCCGTTAAAGCTTGCAAAGAGGTCCTAGACTTAGAAATTTTAGCTAAATATTTATACTTAGAATTATTTTAGCCTTCATAATTTTACAATCTAATTTTACGACCCTTATGACCTTAAAATATCAGTCCTTGGATTGAATCATAATCAGGTATGTCAATAGGTCACTCCGGGTTGGATTTTTTGAACCTCGTTTGAATTAAGTTTGAATGAACAAAATAGTGGGTCGATGCGATCTCGATATCCCGTATCGCCAATTGCATCGACAAATATTTTCCCAGCCTCAGGGTGAAGATTCCAGTGAACCAATGTAAACTTGAGGGGTCATCACGTCGATGCTATCACGTCGATGCCATCGGCAGGCTGCAGCGGTCTGCGCGTCACTGGGCATGATTTCTGCTCTTTTAATGTCGCATCTAGAGGGGTAATTGGGTCTTTTCCCACCTTATATCAGCCCCAAAAACATGATATTAAGCCTTTCTAAAGGCAAAATCCCTTATTTTTTCTCAAAGTTTCTCAAGAACAAACCCCAGGGGAATTCAATTTCAAATTCAAGCTTCAGGAACGCACCATCAATCTTCATGAATTAACAATCAAAGTATGTTAGGTGTTCATTCAAGGGCCTCCTTCCACCCTTGGAATTCGAGAACCTCTTTTAAACTACAAGTTAATTTCTTTTATGAATTTCATGTTGAAATTAATTGTCTTAAAGATTATGACGTTATTTGGGTTTCTAATCCATGATTTAATTCAAATTTCATGTGAATTAATTAACACATGTAATGGTATGTGGATTCATGTCAAAAACCATATGAATTTGTAAGTTGAGATTGGTAATCATGATGCCTACATGTTGTCTATTACTATGTGCATAGATTGTGCTCCCCAAACGTGTGATAAAATGTTCATGTTAGTTGAATAGTGAAATCATATTATGTTAGTTTGTATACAAATTTATACCATGCAAGTGTTTGATAAAATGCCTAAATGGATGAATTGTGACAAAGTGTCTAGTTATCATGCTTTCAAGATTGTGCTATGTTTTACAATTTATGAAATCGAGTCCTGGGGATATCTAATACCCAACAATATAGCTGTTTACCTAGATTTATACTAATTTTAGAATATTTTAGTGATGTCATATTCTGTAGTATTTAGTCAGTTACAGAACTCAGTGTATTCAGTCAGTTAATAGAATTCAGTGAACTCAGTTCAGTTCAGTAAGACAGTAGGATCAGTAATAGTTAACTCAAGCCTAGTACAGTCTAGAAACTAGTTCAGTGTCTATTTAGTTGAGAGTGGGAATCAGCACCGAGCGAACCCAGGGATAGGGGCATTCCTCTCTGTAAAGGGTTTGACCCTTAGTTGGAATCCCTGCATTACAGAACTACGTAGCCAACGTAGATTGAGATGTCTTCCTGCCAGTCTAGGGTTGATACATTTCGTACTAGTTTTTCTACCAGCAAGGATTGGTGAAAGGGCTTCCTGTTAGAGAAAGTTAAATCATAACCATTGCTAGTATCCCTTGGCAAGGTTCTAACACCCTTCCAATTGGGGTCACAGGCTGGACCCCAACTCAGTAAAGAATCTGGGTATGTTGGTTAGAAGAACACTCTCACATTTTAAATTTCAGACTCAGTATAAAACCTCATTTTAGTTTCAAAATCAGGAATGCCAGATACAGTCACCTAGCTCAGTATAGAACTCAGTTTAGCTCTACAAATCAGAATTGTCAGAAATAGTCACTCAGTTAATAGTAATACAATATCAGTAAACTCAGATATCAGTAATTCAGTTTTTAAAACTCATTATCCAGTGTTAATGAAATCTCAATTACAGTATACATAGCTATGTGCATAGTACTGCATAATCAGTATTTACAATAGTTTTAGATATACATGTACTCTCATTTAGTTATATTCATGCCATTTAGTTAGTTATTGTTCATGCATATGAACCTATGCCTTCAACCTTACCTCACCTAGCATACCAGTACATTCAAAGTACTGATGCATACCTTTCTTTTATGTTATGATGTCTTATATCATAGGTTCAGAAGGGCTCTTGATCGTACTTAGCAGCCTAGATTATCAGCAACAGATTTAGTGGTGAGTCCTCATAGTTTGAAGATAGAGTATTATTTTAGTTTATTAGTACTTCAGTAGTTGAAGTTAGTTGGGGACTTGTCCCATCAGCTTCACAGTCAGATAGTTCAGTTAGACGCTCTTCAGACTAGATTATTTCAGACAGTTATTCAGTTTTCTTATAATTGTCATATGTTATTATTATCAGTATTTGATTTCAGTTATGAACCTTATTACAGATTCAACCTAATTTTTGTATTTATTTCAGAGTTATTTTATTCAGTAATTACAACAGGTACCAGTAATGGGTTAGCTTGTGGTCCTTTGAGATTATGAGCACCGTGTGATGTCCGGGGTGCAGACTCAAGGCGTTACAAACTTTGTTTTAGAGCCTAAGGTTTAAAAGGGTCCTAGGAATTCTGAAAGACTCATCTAGTAGAGTCTTGTACATGGATGTGTAGCACTCTACACCTATGGACAAGAGGCTATGAGGCATTTTTGGAAAAGTTTCCCTTCTTTCAGTATTCATATCATGCGGGTGAGCATGCTCTCAAGTTAAACTCTCTGTCTAATTTAAGCTTCCATTCTATTTACAGGATATGCCTCCAAAAAAGACTAACGGAAGAAGAACAGAAAACCAGCCAGCACCTCCGCCCGTCTATCCAGATCTCTTGTATGATGCAAAATTCAGAGCATCTTTCACTACTCTACCTCATTCTATGGAAGCCCAGAATGAACGTCCAGCTACTATCCAGGCTAAACCAGTGGCTAATACTATTGCAGCTAGAATTTGGGACTTCACCCGAATAAATCCCCTATTATTTCCCGGGTCTAAGTCAAATGAGGACCCACAGGAATTCCTTGATCAGGTGCAGAAAATCACAAATATTATAGGGGTGACTTCCAGTGAGAGCGATGAGTTAGCCACATATCATTTGCATGATGTGGCTCACTCATGGTTCAAGTAGTTGAAGGAAGAGAGGGCCGCAGATGCAGAGCCCATAGAATGGGAGGAGTTTGCCACTGCTTTTCTAGATAGTTTCTTCCCACTAGAGCTAAGGGAAGTGAAGGTTTTGGAGTTTATTAATATGAAATAGGGCAACATGATAGTGAAAGAGTATTCTCTCATGTTTACTTAGTTAGCCAGATATGCCCCTCATGTGGTAGCAAATAAAAGATCTAAGATGAGTAAGTTTGTGTCTAGGGTGTCTAACAATGTGGTCAAGGAGTGTAGGATTGCAATGCTGATTAAGGAGATGGACATATCTAGGCTCATAGTCTATGCTCAATGGATAGAGGAGGCTAGGAATAAAGAGAAGGAGAGGGAAAATAAAAAAGCTAGAATAGGTAGCTTTAACTTCTCTTAGCCAAAGACAGATGGTGAAAATTATTCCCAGTTCTGCCCGAAATCTTCAGTTCTAGCCGCGTCCTCAGCCAATGCTCCAGTGTCAAAATTCAAAGACGGCAATAAAGACAGGGCACCAGGCCCTAAACCTCAGGGTAGTATTAGCAGTGTATGAAAAAATCTCCTTTGCCAGAAGTGTGGCAAAAACCACCAGGGTGTCTGCAGAGCTAGAAGTGATGTATGTTTTAAATGTGGCAAGCCAGGCCATAGGGTCAGAGAGTATCCTCAGGTGGGTTCACAGAGTCAGCATAATCGTCCTTCAACTCAGTCCGATTTCTCGAATCAACAGGGTGCCGCTTCCAGTGCCACCAGTGGGCAACGCCCAAACAAGCTTTATGCACTTCAGTACCGATAGGACCAGGAAAGCTCTCCTGATATGGTCACTAGTACATTACAAATTTATCATTTGCATGTTTAATCTTTACTAGATCCAGGAGATTATTTGTCCTTTGTAGATATTTTTATAATTGTTGACTTCGGAGTCAGTCTCGAAATCCTAGCAGAGCCCTTCTCAGTGTCTAACCCAGTGGGTAGATCTATCATAGCCCGGCGGGTATACAGGAACTATCCGGTTATGGTATCTTAGAAATTCACTTCAGCAGACTTAGTAGAATTAGAGATGACAGATTTTGATATCATTCTCGACATGGATTGGAGTCATTTATGTATGCTTCAGTTGATTGTATAAATAGAGTTTTCCATTTTTAGTTTCTGAATGAACATGTCCTGAGTGGAGGGGTAGTACTTCAGCACTTAGGGGTCAACTTATTTCCTACCTTAGGCAAAGGAAAATGATATCCAATGGGTGTGTCTATCATCTTATTTGAGTTAAAGACTCTAGTTCAGAGACCCCTAATCTTGAGTTAGTCCCAGTACTATGTGAATTTCCAGATGTATTTCCTAAAGATCTTCCCGGAGTCCCTTCTAAGTGAGAAATTAACTTTGGAATAGACCTTCTTCCTGATATTCATCCTATCTCTATCCCACCGTACAGAATGGCCCTAGCAAAACTCAAAGAATTAAAAGAACAGTTAACGGATCTCTTAGATAATGGATTCATCAGACCCAGCATATCCCCATGGGTTGCATCAGTTCTATTCGTGAACAAAAAAGACATTTCTCTTAGAATGTGTATAGACTACCATCATCTAAATAAAGTCACGATCAAGAAAAAGTATCCACTTCCCATAATTGATGAGTTATTTGACCAGCTTTAGAGTGCCAGCTACTTTTCTAAGATAGACCTCAGATCAAGATATCATCAGCTTAGAGTCAGAGAATATGGCATTTTGAAGACAACTTTCAGAACTCGGTATGGCCACTTCGAATTCTTAGTCATGTTATTTGGTCTTACCAATGATCCAGCAGCCTTCATGGACTTGATGAATCACGTGTTCAAGAAGTACTTGGAAATGTTCATCATTGTCTTCATTAATGACATTCTTATCTACTTCTGCAGTGAACATGATCTTGTAGACCATCTTAGAATAGTACTACAAACTCTCAAAGCCCATTAGTTGTTTGCCAAATTCAGTAAGTGCGAATTATGGCTAAGGTCAGTAGCTTTTCTTGGTCATATAGATTTCAGTGATGGTATTAGAGTTGATCCTCAAAAGATCAAAGCAGTGACAAACTAGCCCAGACCCATCTCTCTATCAGATATTAGGAGTTCTGGCTATTATCGACGATTTTTTGAAGGATTTTCGTCTATTGCATCCCCCATATCTAGATTGACTTATAAGAAACTCAAGTTCTAGTGGTTAGATTCTTGTGAGAAGAGTTTTCAGGAGTTAAAGACTCAACTCACTACAGCCCCAATTTTGACTTTACCAGATGGTTTAGATAAGTTTATGGTATATTGCGATGCTTCTAGAGTTGGTTAGGGGTGTATTTTGATATAGAGAGGTAAGGACATAGCCTATGCCTCTAGAAATCTTAAGACCCATGAAAAGAACTACCTCACTCATGATCATGAGTTTGCAGCGGTGGTGTTTTCCTTAAATATTTGGAGGCACTATTTGTAAAGGGTTCATGTTGATGTGTTCATAGACCATAAAATCCTTCAGTATATGTTTTCTTAGAAAGACCTAAAACTGCATTAGAAGAGGTGGTTAGAGTTTTTGAAAGACTATGACATGAGTGTTCTGTATCATCTAGGCAAGGCCAACATAGTGGTTGATGCTCTTAGCAAGATGTCTATGGGTAGTGTTGCTCATAAGGAGAATGGTAAGAAGAATTTAGTTCAGGAAGTTCATCAGCTTGCCCTACTAGGCGTCCGCTTAGTCGATTCAGCAGAGGGTAGTGCATGGGTGCAGAATAGTTCGAAATCATCTTTGGTTTCCGAGGTAAAAGAAAAGCAGAACAGAGATCCCAGTTTAGTTAAACTAAAAGAGTCCACCAGAGATCAGAAGGTATAGGTTTCCTCTCAAGTGGGAGATGGTGTGTTGCGTTGCCCTGGTAGGTTATATGTGCCATGCGTAGATAGTGTGAGACAGTGGATTTTTGAAGAAGTGCATGGTGCGCGCTACTCGATTCACCCAAGTACAACCAAGTGGGAAGTCTATTGGTGGATTGGGATGAAGAGAGACATTAAAAAGTTTGTAGCTAAGTGCTCGACTTGTCAGCAGTTTAAGATTAAACATCAGAACCCCAGTGGATCTATACAGGAATTTAGTATTCCCATGTGGAAGTGGGAGGAAGTGAACATGGATTTTGTGATGGTTTGCCTCGTACTCGTTGCCAACATAATTCAATTTGGGTTATTATAGACAGAATGGCCAAATCAGCTCACTTTTTACCAGTTCATACCTCTTATTCAGCCTAGGATTATGCCAAGATCTATGTTAGAGAGTTGTTTAGATTGCACGGAGTTCCATTGTCCATCATTTTAGATAGAGGTACGCAGTTCACCTCTTATTTCTGAAAATCCTACCAAAAAGGTCTTAGTACCCAAGTTTGCCTCAGTACAGCATTTCACCCTAAGATAGATGGTCAAGTAGAAAGGACCATCCAGACTCTAGAAGATATGTTAAGAGCGTGTTCCATCGATTTTAAGGGTAGTTGGGATGACTACTTGCCTTTGATTGAGTTTGCATATAATAGAAGCTATCATTCCAGCATTCAGATGGCCTGTTCGAAGTGCTCTATGGGAGGAGAAGTAGATCTCCCATTGGTTGGTTTGAAGTGGATGAGGCCATAGTGGTAAGACCTGACTTGGTATTTGGTGCATTAGAAAAAGTTTAGTTGATCAGGAAAAGGCTTAAGACAACTTAGAGCCGATAAAAATTGTATGCCGATGTGCGAAGAAAGGATCTCGAATTTGAGATTGGTGACCTTGTGTATTTGAAAATCTCTCCTATGAAGGGAGTGAAGAGGTTTAGCTAGAAGGGGAAAGTCAGTCCTCGATATATCCATCCTAACCAAATTCTCAGTCATTTCGGAAAGGTAGCTTACGAGCTTGAGTTTCCTTCAAACTTAGCTTCAGTGCATCCAGTGTTTTATGTCTCCTTGCTAAAGAAGTTCATAGGTGACCCAACATTTGTGTCCCGATAGAAGGCATTGATGTACAAAACAACCTCTTTTATGAGAAAATCCCAGTCAAAATTCTTGATCATCAGGTTCGTAGACTGAGGAACAAAGAAGTTCCTTTAGTCAAAGTTCTTTGGCAGAATCAGTCCGTTGAGGGAGCTACTTGGGAAGATGAAGCAGATATGCGGACCAAGTATCCTCACCTCTTCTCCGCAAACTCAGACTTGGCTTAAGAAAATAGTTTTCCTTGAATTTACTCAGTTCTATGCTCAGATTACCTTTACAACTCTGTAACGGTTCAGTTGCATAACATTCTCATATCATGCATACCTTCATGAAACATCTTAGTCATATGTCATGATTTTAGAACTCAGTTATGCTTCAGTTATGCATATTCAGTATGATAACTCAATATATCAGTACTTTTAGTCAGGTAATCACGCTTAAGTTGTGCATGTTCATTATATAAATTCAATCTATTAGTATTCTCAGCTTAGTCAGTCTCATTTGAGGATGAATGTTCTCAAGGGGGAGATATTGTAAGGCCCCGCAAAATTCTAAGCTTAACTCAGTCCGTTAAAGCTTGAGAAGAGATCCTAGACTTAGAAATTTCAGCTAAGTGTTTATACTTAGAATTAGTTTAGCCTTCATAATTTGAAAATCTTGTTTTGCGACCCTTATGACCTTAAAATGTCGATCCTTGGATTGAATCATGATTAGGTATGTCAATAGGTCACTCAGGGTGAGTTTCAGATTTTTTGAACCATATTGGGATCAAGTTTGGATGACCAAAATAGTGGGTCGATGCAATCTCGACGCGCCGCATTGCCAATCACGTCGACAAATATTTTCCCAGCCTCAGAGTGTAGATTCCAGTGAACCAACAAAAACTTGATACGGTGCATTGGTCATCGCATCGATGCCATCGGCACGGCGCGAAAGACTGGGTGTCATTGGGCATGATTTTTGCTCTTTTAATTCCGCGTCCAGAGGGGTAATTGGGTCTTTTCTCACCTTATATCACCCCCAAAACACGAGATTAAGCCTCTCTAAAGGCAAAATCCCTCATTCTTTCTCAAAGTTTCTCAAGAATAAACCCTAGAGGAATTTAATTTCAAATTCAAACCTCAAGAACACACCATCAATCTTCACAAATTAACAATCAAGGTATGTTAGGTGTTTATTCAAGGGTCTCCTTCCATCCTTGGAGTTTGAGAACCACTTTTAAACTACAAGTTAATTGCTTTCATGAATTTCATGTTGAAATTGATTGTCTTCATGATTATGATGTTATTTGGGTTTCTAATCCATGATTTAATTCAAGTTTCATGTGAATTAATTAACGCATGTAATGGTATGTGGATTCATGTAAAAAATCCCATGAATTTTTAAGTTGAGATTGGTAATCATGATACCTACATGTTATTCATTACTATGTGCATAGATTGTGCTCCCCAAGTGTTTGATAAAATGTTCATGTTAGTTGAATAGTGAAATCATAACATGTTAGTTTGTATACAAGTTTATACCATGCAAGTGTTTGATAAAATTCCTAAATGGATGAATTGTGACAAAGTGTCTAGTTATCATACTTTCAAGATTGTGCTATGTTTTACAATTTACGCAATCGAGTCCTGGGGGTATCTAATACCCGACAATCTAGTTATTTACCTAGATTTACAGTAGTTTCAGAATAGTCTTAGTGATGTCACGTTCACTAGTATTCAATCAGTTATAAAACTCAGTATATTCAATCAGTTAACAGAATTCAGTGAACTCAGTTCAGTTAGATAACATGATCAGTAACAGTTAAGTCAAGCCTATTATAGTCTAGAAACCAGTTCAATGTCTATTCAATTGGAAGTAGGAATCAGCACCGAGTAGACCCAGGGATGGGGACATTCCTGTCAGTAAAGGTTTTGACCCTTAGTAGCAATCCCTGTATTATAGAAATACGTAGCCAGCGTATGTTGAGATGTCTTCTTACCAGTCTAGGGTTGATACATCTCGTATAAGTTTTCCTGCTAGCAAGGGTTAATGAAAGGCTTCCTGTCAGAAAGGGTTAACTCATAGCCATTATTAGTATCCCTTGGCAAGGTGCTAACACCCTTCTAACTGGGGTCACATATTAGACCCTCACTCAATTCAGAATTCGGGTATGCCGGTTAGATGAACACTCCCACAATTTTAGTTTTAGACTCAGTATAAAACCTTATTTTAGTTTCAGAATTAGGACTGTCAAATACAATCACTCAGCTCAGTATAGAACTCAGTTCAGTTCTACAGAATCAGGACTATCAGAAACATTCACTTAGTTAACAGTAATAGAGTATCAGTAAACTCAGATATCAATCATTCAATTTTTAGAACTCATTATCCAGTGTTAATGAAATCTCAGTTTAGTATATATAGTTATGTGCATAGTATTGCATAATTAGTATTTACAGTAATTTCAGATATATATATGTACTCTCATTTAGTTACATTCATGCCATTCAGTCAGTTATTGTTCATGCATATGAACCCATGCATTTAGCCTTACCTCACCTAGCATACCAGTATATTCAAAGTACTAAAACATACCTTTCTTTTGCGCTATGATGTCTTATATCATAGGTTCAGACGCACGGGCTCCTGACCATACTTAACAGCCCAGATTATCAGCAGCAGATTTAGTAGTGAATCCTAATAGTTCAAGGACAGAGTATTATTTTAGTTTACCAGTACTTCAGTAGTAAAAGTTAGTTTGGGGCTTGTCCTATCAACTCTACAGTCAGACAGTTTAGTTAAAGACTCTTCAGACTAGATTATTTCAGACAGTTATTCAGCTTTCAGATATGATTGTCAGATGTTATTATTATCAGTATTTGATTTTAGTTATGAACCTTATGGTAGATTCAACCTAATTTTCGTATTTATTTCAAAGTTATTTTATTCAATAATTACAGCAGTTATCAGTCATGAATTAGCTTATGGTCCTTCGGGATTATAAGCACCATATGACATTCGGGGTGAAGACTCGGGGTATTACACTGGGCTATCAAAATTTCTTAACAAGAATCCTATTGTGTTTGAAGATCCAGAGAAAATGATCGAAAAAATAAAGAGTGCATAAAATGTTATGAAAAGTTCCCTAGAACTTGCGAGTAAAGAAAATGTTTCATATAAAGATAGGGGCATGTCTTTTAGTGTTAACCTTTCTCCAAGCCTTGAGATATCAAAATTTGAGGAGCGAGATGGACATGAGGAATCTGTGAAACATTTGGGACAATATTGCAATCAATTAAAGGAAACTGGAGTGAAGAAGAATAAGAAAAATGTAGCTGCTATTGTAGTTGGAAAATGGGCACGTCCACGAAGACCATGTCATCGTTATCCTCAGTCTCAAGCCCAAGTTCATTTCCAAGCTCCATATAATCACTCCTAAAATTCATTATACTCCATATCGCCACCTCCATATCTAGTATAGTACGTACAACCATAAGGTCAACTCCCTTCTTACTCACAATGGCGCGCACCAACGCCTCATAGTCACCCTCTAACTCCACGAACATATCAAAGCCCTTCTAGGACCAATTTTCAATCCAAGTCAAATAATGAGAAGAGGTAAAAGCCTAGGGATACTTTCACGCCAATTGGAGAATCATATGCTAGTCTGTTCTAGAGATTTCTATAATGGGGCATGATCACTCCTCTCCTTGGGTATACTCCTAACCTGCATTCAAGAAATTTTGATCCTCATGTACGATGTTTATATCATTCTGATGTTCAGGGTCACAGTATTAAAGATTGTCAGGGATTGAAAAGAGAAATAGAAAGATGATTTAAGATAAATTGATTGTGGTGCAGAACATTGACAGTGGTGAAAGCTCTAGTCATGATGATATGCAACTCAGTGGCTAAGATATCAAGCTCTGCAATTGGGAAGTCACTCCTCTCCTTACCAGGAAGGATTGCTGGTAGTTTGCTTTGTTTTCCTTTTTATTTTTTGAATTATCTTAAGGTTGTAGTTTGGAATCTATCTTATTTTGTTTCTTTGTCGTTCATGTTTAAACCCTTTTCTCTTTTATTTCAACTAATGAAGTGCCCCTTTCCCTTTGTGTTTTAATTATGTGTTGTTTGTTTGTCTTCTTTACACAGTACATTTTATGTTGATTCTAGTGTTATGACATGCTTGCAGAATTTTCAGCGAGATCTAAAAATCTAGTTTTAATCATGAAACATTGAATCAGAGGGCTAAAGTTAGAAAAAATATTTGAGAAAATAGGTAGAGGGCTGAGCCATTTGGTGAAAAGTTGAATCCTTCTTTGAAAATTAAGGCAATTATTTTGAGAATCACAAGAATAACTTGGTTATCAATCGAAAAACATATCTCAATTAGGTCAAATAGTAGACGCGTGATCCTTATATCAAGAGAAATAAGAAGATAATCAACTCCATGAGAGCATGGATCATTCGTTAAGAGGGATGTACAATAAAGGTGGAATTGTACGTTTGACAAGTATAGAAGAAGTAGTGACGCACACATGCTCAATTAAAGTTAGTGTTGTTAAGGTATCGCGAATGATCTCCATCTTTTACCTTCATATTGCATGATGTGTACTTGTATTTTCACGAATTGATATGATAAAGGCATTTCATTCTGCTATCCAAACATTGTGTCATCCTTTGTGAACCCCGTTTGAGCTTTAATTCTATTTTCTTTCATACCCATCTTTTGGAATCAAGATAAGAGTTAGCAAAGTTCAAAATAAAAGTGTCGAGCAAAAGAATTAGAGTCAGGAAAAATGTGTCAAAAAGAAAGAAAAGTAGAGTGTCAAGAAAAATAAAGTTCGAAAAGTTTCAAAGAGAAAAAAAAAGTCAGAAAAAAAAGAAGAGAAGACATTAGAATCAAGCAAAAGAGCGAGCTATCGGAACTACGAGTGACCTCATTCTCTTCTCTCGGGAGTGAGATACGTAGGTTGCCCTACTCGAGGCTCGGTCCAACTAAATAAACAATTTAGAGTCACCCAGCCAAAAGAAACTGGGGCATGAGTTAATCCTGATTGTTTGAGTCGATTCCAAAAGTTGTAAGTCCTACCCCACTTCAAGTGCCGTTTGGGCCTCATGCCATCCTTTCTTTCTAACCTTATCCAAAAGTCAAGTTACAACCAAAGAAATACTTTTAGATCAATCTTTGTGAATGTTAAGGCTAAGTGTGTAATAGATATGATGAGGCATTTGTGTACTACTTGTCTTTCTTAGCATAAGAAATTAGGAGAGAGATAAAAATGAGAGAGTTTTATCTGTGAAAACCCTCACGGGAACTGTAAGATGATGGTAAGTTAAGAGAAATAAAAATGAGAGAGTCTTATTAGTGAAAACCCTCACGGGCACCATAAGATGATGGTAGTCTAAGAGAAACAAAAATGAGAGTCTCATTGGTGAAAATTCTCATAGACACTCAAATTGAGAGAAATGAAAATAAGGAAGTCTCATTACCTTAGGGCAATGATGAGCCTCAGAGAAAGAAATTGAGATAGGTTTGTTAGCGAAAGCCCTTCAAGGTATCACTAACCGAATGAGTTCTATAAATGGAATTGACCTAAGGAAGCGACTCAATTTTAGGGTCATTAACTCAATAACAATTGGTGAAAAGTTTGGATAAAAAGATCAAGCAGCTTAACCCAAAAATGCATGGCATAATCATTGGAATTGATTGTCATTTTCAAATAAATTTTTCTCTTCTTTATTTTCAAAAAGGGACAAACAGTGTCTTTTCTTTCTTCTTTTTATTTTTTTTCCTTTTGAGTCTGTCATTCAAATAAAAAATTATTTTTCTAATGTCTTTGAGTGGAGTCATGTCAAAAACAAGTGAGAAAGGATCTCAAAATTTGTTACTAACTTCTTCAATTGCACACAGCAAGACAAAAGGCCAACAAATGAAAGAAGCATGATTGTAAGTCAGAACAAGGCATGCAAAAGGTTGTTATCAATAGACAGGTTTGGGGGATTCCGGGAAATACCAAGGTGTAAAGTGGATTATCTGAGAAACATAGCAAGGCAAGAATACTATGTTTGTTTCAAACTCACTCTTAATATTCTAAGTTTGGATCAACGGTGCAACAAGGAAATGACAAAAGTTAATGATTGGAAGCGAGATTTTAATGGGACCAATGCAAGATAAATCATCTCAAAATCCAAAGCCACAAGCCAACCACCTTGTTTTAAACTCAAAAGTTTCTTTGTATGAAACAGGAATAGTTACTACCTTCAAATCAAAGGCTTCAAAGAGTAAATATCCAGAGGTGCAATTCGTTGTTTCTTCAAATACAAGAGCAGTGTTGCGGTACAAGATTGGTAATTACAATTGTGGTAAAACTCATCATCTTGTACCCCTAAGAGACACATTCTCTAATTTGGGTCTTTCATGTCTCATGGCTAGGAGTTGTACTTCCTAAGTTGAGCCTTTAATCCTAAAAAATGCACTTTTAGTAAAAATCTTTCACTTTCAATCTTAAGAGAGGGATTTTTTGATCTCGGTAATTCAATTTTACCCTCAAAAGGTGCATTTGTTGATCAAAATCATTGATTCATCTTTGCGTTATGCATTGTTGCAAGTAGTTGTGATTGGGTTTGACAACCGCAAAAGCTTTTGATGATAAACTGGGGAAAAAACAAAATTTAATTCCCGTTATTAGGAACTTCACTTTAGGACCCTCCTAGCAAAATAATACTTTTTTCTGGAAAATGAAATCTTTATTTATCATAATCTTTGTATGGGATAATTTTTGTGCTATTTTTGATTTTGATGAATATGAGCCCGCCTGAAGAACAGGGTGATGAAATGAAAAGTCAGGAGCTCGCCTGAAGAATGGGATAGTAAAATGACAAGTCAGGAGCCCGCCTAAAAAATAGGGTGATAAAATGGCAAGTCAGGAGCCCGACTGAAGAATAGGGTGATGAAATGTCAAGTCAGGAACTCACCTGAAGAACAGAGTGATGAAATAGCAATTCAGGAGCCTGCTTGAAGAACAGGGTGATGAAATGGCAAGTCAGGAGCCCTCCTGAAGAACAGGGTGATGAAATGGCAAGTCAGGAACCCTCCTGAAGAACAGGGTAATGAAAATGAAAGTCAGGAGCCCGCCTGAAGAATAGGGTGATGACAATAAAAGTCAGGAGCTCATCTGAAGAACAGGGTGATGAAATGGCAAGTCAGGAGCCCGCCTGTAGAACAAGGTGATGAAATTGAAAGTTAAGAGCCCGTCTGAAGAACAGGGTGATGAAATTGAAAGTCAGGAGCCTGCCTGAAAAATAGCGTGATGGAATTACAATTCAGAAGCTCACCTAAAGAACAGGGTGATGAAATTGAAAGTCAGAAGCCATCCTGAAGAACAGGGTGATGAAATGGAAAGTCAGGAGTCCGCCTGAAGAACCGGGTGATAAAATTACAAGTCGGGAGCCTGCCTAGAGAATAAGGTGATGAAATTGCAATGTCAGGAGCCCGCCTAAAGAATAAGGTGATGAAATGAAAAGTCAGGATCCCAACTGAAGAACAAGGTGATGAAATTACAAGTCAGGAGCCCACCTGAAGAACAGGGTGATGAAATTGCAAGTCAGGAGCCCGCCTGAAGAACAGGGTGATGAAATTGTAAGTCAGGAGCCCACTTGAAGAACAAGGTGAAGAAATTAAAAGTCAAGAAACCAGGTGAAGAAATTAAAAGTCAATCAACAAGGTGAATAAATTAAAAGCCAAGCAACAAAGTGAAGAAATTAGAGCCCAAAGAATATCAAATCTTTTGTACATTTTGAAAGCATCAGAAACTCAAGTCAAGAGTCCAAAAGAAGCTGCATAGATAGGACTTTTGTAATTTCAGTTATCTTTTTAACTTGTAATTTTTATCTTTGGTCTACTGGCAAAGCTGCGAACTAGAACTTCGATAGGACCTCACTCGACGCTCCAAATCGGTATAGTCCTTCTTCTACCAACCCTTTGAGATACCTGTGACTCGATCCCCTCATAATATGGGTAAGTAGGAAGTCTGAAATTAAGAATCGATTGCATTCCTTTCTCCTGCTTCCTCTCTTTGAATAATGGTCGGGTCAAAATTCTGTCTTGTTATCTACTTTTTTATCAGAACACACTTTGTGTTTACATCCAAAGAGGGGCATGATGTAGACACGTAATTTTGTCCCTCCCAAGAGTATATTTTTACCCGTTTTTATCCCGTCTTACCACGTACCTTCACCTATGTGATAATTGCTACTCGCTAACAAATCCAACAAACTCTTAACCATTTTTGACACCTCATCCAAACAAACTTTATCTCATCCTAACTACCCTACCCCCACCCCTACCCCCACATGCATCCTTTACCTGCATACCCTCTACCCCTTTCTCACATTTTGTTCTATTTCTTAACAAACTAAAAGAAAAGACAAAACATATATATACACATCACTCACACATACTACAATACAATACCCACACACTGCATAACCCTACACACGCTCAACACATACTTACACACGCCACATCATATTTTTTCACACCTCACTATATAATATACACGCTCACACACTGGCAGCTGGACAGGACCCCATAACAATTCACACCCCCTCATATATTCTCACTATCCATCACATCAATACATACACAAAAGCCACAATACACATATATATCTCAAAAATACACACCTAGAGGGAGGCCATTTTTTTCACGGGGGAAACAGGGGGATTCTCAGTGAGACGGATCAAAAGCAGAATACCCAGACTTTATTTTTTTTCTTCTTCTTCACAAGACACACACAGACGAGAGAAGGGAAAAATAGCATTACACACATAGTTCGTACATTGACATAGCAACACAAAGGCACACATACACACACAGTGAAAGGAAATAAAGAATGAAGAGAGTTTGAGGGAGATCCAATTTTTTTTTTTAGATTTTTCAACGAAAATTTTGCCAGAATTGGCTTTTCGTTCATCATTTGATCGATTCAATCTTAAAAATCCCCAAATTTCTTTATTTTCTTTGATTTGTAGGCAGACTTGGTCGGAAAACATGAACTAGTAATGGAGTTTTCATTGAAATTAGTCCTGTTTAGAATCAATTTTATGATACTTTCGCATATGGGTTTGGTTGGTTCTATTGCAATTTCGGTCTTGGTTCATTGGTCTTCGTACTAATTTTGGGATTTAGATTTTGTTTATCCCAATAGGCTCATTGCTATCAGTTTTAGGTTTTAAATTTCTCGATACCGAGTTGGATTTAGTCGTTGTCGAGGTTTTCTATTTGGGATTTTGGATTCGGGCTTCTTTAACTTGTTATTATCAACCAAAATTAATTATCGGAAGGTCCATTTCTTTAACTCTTTCTTTTTATTTTATCTTAATTTAATGTTATGAATATGTGTTTGGTTATTATGATTGTGTGTTTCGTGGATGTTTGATGTCGAACAATTGATTATGATGCAAGTTTGGCATTAATGTGTGGATAATTATTTCATGTGGAATTTGTGTATTTAAAAATGTAATTTGGGGTCGGATGTAAGGAATTAATAAAAATGAATGTTGATTAATCTTGATTTATTGTCATTGGTTATTTTGGAACAAATATGAATGTTAAATGCGATAATATCATGATTAGACCGTCGAATGAATAGGAAAATACTAGGTGGGGTAGGCAAATTGTAGAAATTGACGATTGTGAAATGATTGGATGTTTGTGTTGGAGATTATGTTTATTTTATTGTTTAAAATTTGAATAAATGTGCTTATTTGGCTGGGAAATGCCCTAAGGTATCTGTATTGCTTAATTCGAGGAATGCCCCAAGAAAGTTGTACTTGAAGATAGTACACGGTCAAGGCCCAGAATGTCAGGTGGAGTTTAGCTTAGGATTAGTTTAGAATAGAGTATGTTTTACATTTCCGTATTTTTATTTTTTGGACTGTATAATTGGGACCTGACATTATATTGGATTTATTTTGTTTGATTATTTTTTCGTGTTTATGTGCTTGTTGGTTTGTGCATTCATGGCGTCGTACTAGCCGATCTACTCCACAAAGTGACCGTGGTAGAACCATGAGACCGAGAGGTTCCTAACACTTTCCCTCGGTCAACAAAATTTATTAACCGAAATCTCTGTTCGCAAATCAGTTTTAAAGAGTCAACAATTATTTTGAAAAAGAATTTTTAAAGGTGACTTGGCACCCCAGATTTATGCCAAGTGGCGAATTTGAGTTTTGAATATAAACAATTCTTTTCGAAACAAATTTTTATTTTTGTCACTTAATAATAAAACCTCTTTTGAACCTTAAAACAAATTTAATCTTTTGGTAAAATATAGGGGTGACACATAGGTTTCGGACATTGATCACAAGGACGTACGTCTTCTCGATGAAGCTACATAATTCTCTTTAAAGCCGAATAAAGCATTTATGAACATTATTATCTATGAAGTCTTTTATTAAGGCATTCCTATATTGATATCGTTATACCAAGACATGCAAGCCATTCATTTCATGCAATATCATTTTGATCGAAATATTTTTTACTTCAAATTCGAACTTTAGATTCATGAACATAGCCCCCAAGGACTTTATAAAGTCATTAAACATTTTTCTATTTCATGCCACACGTTATTTCAAAGACAGAGTATAAATTATAATTTCCATGAAAATCGAGTTTAAAATTAGTTGAGGGCCATATTTTTATCATGCATAATCTTAGAGGTTGTAAATCTATGCAAACAAGTTCACCATTTTTATAGAATGTGGTTACAACTCAAAACCCTTTAATAATGATTAGAAAAACCCATAAAACAAGAAGAGAAATCAATATAAGGCTTTTCACAACAATGTCCTCCACCCTAATTTCAAATTACCAATTAAAACTTTCACAAGAATAGTTAAACTCCATACTTTAGGATAATAATAGAAGTAAGGGAGTATTCAATATGACTTTTAGATGAAAGGAGATTGAATCTAAGCCTTGAATCTTGAATCCTAGGTGTTCTTTTCTCTTAGAATGTTTTGGGGGGAAGAGGAAGAGTTTCAAATCATATTTTTTTTGAAAAAGATTGCAACTGAGTGTTCAAAAGGGGTTTTAAGCATATAGGGACCGGACCTCATAAGAAAAATAACCAAAATACCCCTAATCTTACCATAAAAATTTTCAGAAATAAGTTCCCACGGCTTGACCTACGAATCGTGGGTAGAGTCGTGGAAATCAAGCCAATTTTCATCTTTCAAGACCTTACTCACGAATTGTAGATTGAACCCACGAAGCGTGGGTAGAGTCATGGAAATGAGACCATTTTTCAGCTTTCAAGATCCTACTCATGACTCAACTCATGAATCGTAGGTTGTACCCATGAGTCGTGGGTTGCTGACAGATTGATAGGGCTTTAATAAAATGACCATAACTTTTTAATCCGACATCGGATTAAGGAAAAATTGGATGCGTTGTAAAGTTAATTCAATTATCTATTATTTGATGGGTATTGAGCTAAAAAAATATACATAATATAGTATTTATGCTTGTTTGAAATTTACTTCAGCAAGACGCTTTATAGGAATTCAATAGGTAAGGGAGGTTTTGACTTGGCTATGAGTTTGAAGTTACTTAAGATCTTAATACATGTATAAATCACTTCTAATACTACAATGACATGAAGTTTGTTTTCACATATACTTTTATTTTATACAACATTGGATGCACGAAGATTCTAAACTTTTCGGGATGTTACATACACCTAATTTGTCCTCTAATATAATCATTGAGAGACTACTGTAAAATGGAATTGGAGAATAAGTTTCTTTCTTTAATTCCAATCAAAGAAAGGCTTAAGGAGTTCACATCACAACTTAAAATTTGTAGTTTTATACTCCTTCCATCAAATAATACTTGTCCATTATTTATTTGGCACATATATTAAGAAATTATAAATAATAGAATTAATTTTACGATATTACCCTTTGAATATTATAAATTTAATGCTTTAAAATGCACAACAATAACAATAAAAGACCAGTGTATTCCCATAAAGTGGGGTCTGGGTGGGGGGAATATGTACGTAGTCCATACCGCTACCTCCGAAGAAGTATAGAGGTTGTTTTCGATAGACCCCCGGCTCAAGATAAAGAATAGTAGACATGGGCATGGATGACATAACAGAAATAGAAATAATAGACACAAAAATAACAGAGATAAGGCATAAGGAATAATAAAACATAAATTAGAGAAATACGCACTACGAGATATAAAGCAAACGCAATAAGAAATAGGAACTGAGAAATTATGAATGGGACAGTCGCGTAGAAGTAACAAACACTAACAAACCATAGGCACCTATGCGTACATTCCTAATAGTACTAGCCCGCTAGCCTTCTACCCTTATCCGCGACCTCCACACCTTCCTATCTAGGGTCATGTCCTCAGTAAGCTACAGCTGCTTCATGTCATGTCTGATCACCTCCCTCCAGTATTTCTTCGGCCTACCTCTACTCCTCCTGAAGCCCTCCAACGCTAGCCTCTCACACCTACAAATTGGAGCACCCGTGTCCCTCCTCATCACATGCCCAAACCATCTCAACCTTCCTTCCTACATCTTGTCTTCCAGCGAAGCCACTCCCATCTTCTCTCGAATAATCTCATTTCTAACCATCTCCCCTTTAGTAAGCCCACACATCCAACGCAACATCCTTATTTCGGACACCCTCAACTTTTGGATGTGGGAGTGCTTGACTGGCCAACACTCCGTTCCATACAACATAGCCGGACGGACTACCACTCTATAGAATTTGCTTTTAAGCTTAATGGTCACCTTCTTATCACGCAACACTCCTGAGGCGAGCCTCCACTTCATCCAACATGCTCCAATACGATTAGTGACATCCTCATAAATCTCATCATTCCCCTGGATCATAGACCCAAGATACTTAAAGTTATCCCTCTTACAAACCTCTGGGGAGTCCAACCTCACCACCACATCGTCCTCCTGCCTCGAGTCACTAAAATAGCATTCCAAATACTCCGTCTTGGACCTACTCAACCTAACCCCTTAGATTCAAGGGTTTGCCTCCAAACCTCCAATTTGTCATTCACGTCCCTCCGCGTCTCATCAATCAGTACTACATCATCCACAAATATTATTGGATAAAAATAAATAATATATAATAGCATGGGTAAAATGGATAAAAATAGATAAATAATTTATAACTTTTTAAACTGGACAAATATTATTGGACATTTATTTTTAATAACATGAACAAAAATGCACGAAGGGAGTAATAAATAAAGTACCAAATCTTGTATGACACTTCAAGACAGTAATTGCAAATTCCCGAAATATGCATGGTTCACAAATTGAGAAAGAGAAAAAATAAAATTAAAATCTTAATGGAAAAATCATTAGTTTCAGAAATCTTTCTATGATACCACATGTAAGATATACCAATAACAGATTGTGGACATTAACAATCTAACATGAAATCATATCAATTAGTCTGGATTGTGAAATTACATGATTTTCACATAAATAAATCTACAATTGCATTAATTTAGTCATGAAAACATACCCTAATGAGCTATAGCGTTCTTTGTGAATCTTGACTTGAATTGAATGGAAACCTTCTATAAACAAAATTAACTTTTCCCATTTGTCCAACAAAAACTTAGCTAATAAATAATTTATTAACTAAAGCAAATATAAGTATGTGCTCAATGGTCAAATCTTAGGGTAAAATCTTTGTGAGTGGAACAATAGGTTGCTAGTAAATCTTTGAAACGGTGAAAAATGTAAAAAAGAAAATCATAGATCTCTTACTAAGTTTGACTGATAACGTTAACCAACACGGAATTCTATTAATAATCGATTGTTTTGATCTTTGGAACAACTCGATGAATTTAGTAGATAGCAGAACAGGAGCTCATGTAGAAACTTGTAGAACCTTTGATTATGGCATAACGACAATAAAACATAACAAAATTCACCGGTTTTATTTTAAAGGATGAGAGGAAGCACCGGACATCAAGAATTTTTTTGAATGATGACCAAGAAGATATTTCTCAATAATTATCCTCCTTTTGTCAAAATTATAGATGAGGGTATTTATTCCTTCCATTTTCCTTTGGGGGATTAGTTAAGTTAAAATTACTTGCGATATTAAGACAACCAAAGATTACTAAATCAGTCATGTTTTTTGGGATAAAAAGATAATAAACTGATGAGATAATTGAGCCTACAAAATCAAAGAGAGGTGAGAATGAGAAATGAAATGTTTGTTTTGAAAAGACATCAATAGAAAGGATGCAATTTGAATAGCACCTTTTTGAATGGGTTGTGACTTTTTCGATGTGTTGTGACTTTTCTGAAGGGTTGTGACTTTTATAAAGGTTTATGACTTTCCTGATAAGTCATGAGTTTTCGATGAGTTGTGAACTTTATTGGAGAACTTAGTGAAATGCCTGTTGGGTTCAAAGTATATGAAAAGTGTGAATGGAAAATGGAGGAATTAAAGTGGAAGGAAAAATAAAGAAGAAAACACTAAAATGAAAAGTGTACTCTAAAATGGAAAGTCTACTATTTTTTCCACATTGGTGGGAGAATGTGACTTTCAAGTGTTTATATTAAGAAACATTTATTTCACTTGGTAAGTGAGGCAAGAAATAAGAAATATCTCGCGCCATCGTTGTTTGCTTGGCTCGGCTCTGGCTTTGGATCGATGAGATCTATCTTTTTGGACAAAATTTATTTGACAGAAATTTAATCTGAAGGAAAAATATAAACGCAGTAAATTTTTCTGTGTTTTGATCCTCCAGTTATATGCATGCATGCAACATTTCGAACTGATGCTTCAAAAGGATACAATCCTTCAACGAAATGACACACTGATTCATGAAATGGTTTGCCTATTCGGAAAAGATGCAATCTTTGGACGAACAGACATGATTTTTTAGGAAAGGACACACCTTTTAAGTGAATCATTGCCACTTTTCAGAAGAGGCATATGAAGGCTATATAAACCCGCTTTCATCCACAGGTTTAGACACGAATTTTCTGAATTACAAACTCTCTTCTTGTCTTCAAAACATTCTGTGTGATCAATCAAACTGTTGAGTGAGTTCATTGAATACAACAATTTGAGGTACCGCTATTGTTCGGATTGAAGGCCATTTTACCCTGGGAGGAAGAGTCAATAACCTCGGGTACAGTGAGGAGAATTATTTCTTAAGGACACTCCGTGAAGTCGGGGGACTTGACCTTACAAATTCTATTTCATCTATTTTCTGAAAATAAAAACATTGTAGGGGGGTGCGGATTAGGCATGGTAACTTTACTAGATGATAAATGTGCGGATTAGGCATGGTAACTTTACTAGATGATAAATACTTATTAAGTAACAAGTATTTATTTTTAAGTAAATTATTTCGTGTATATTATTGGTTGGTTTAATTTTCATTTTTATTCTCTTGACTTAAGATGTTTTATTAATTCATATTCTAAATTAGATATTATCGTAATTAAATTATCTAATGTTTTAGGATCTTCGTTAGTACTATGTAATCTTTTGTATTCTAGGTATAAACTATATATTTTAGTTTCGATATCTTTTAATGATTTATTCTTTTCATAAGATGTATTCATTAATTTGTGTAGTTTATTATTTTATCCTATTGAAATTTTAGCAATTTCTGTGTAGTATTTTATTCTAACTTTGCTATATTCAATGCATAGGTTTATGTTCTTTATCTGATTAACTAGTATTTGTTGTTCATGTATAGGTAATTTTCCATCTGTATTAAATAATTTTTCGTATATATTAAATAAACTATTATCTGTATCTTCTTTTTCTAAGGTTAATTTTATTTTAAGTAATTTTTCTTCTAATTGTCTTTTTTCTATTTCAAGTTGATTTCTGTAATTAACTTCTTCATATATCCAATTTTGCCTTTCTCTAATTTTTTTTATATATTCTAACATTTATTTATTCTTAATTATATCCATCTGAATCTAAGTAATATTAATGTTCATAATATATGTGTAAGTTTTCTATATTGTTTAATAATTCTTCCTCTTCATAATCTTGTAATTTTTCCCATATTATTTTCTTTATGTCTATAATCTCTATATCTCTAAGTATATATAAAACAAGTATTTTAATATCATCTATCATTTAAGTTCGATTAAATGCTTTTTCACAATATTTTCTAGTTGTTTGTTTTAGTCTAAGTAATTCTTGCATATTTTCATTAAGGAATTTTATATATTTTATATCTTTAGTTTCCATGTATTTGTCTAAATTTGTTTTCATTTGTTTTTCTACTAATTGCATATTTTTCATATCTTTTTTCCAAAATTCTAGATATATGTGATTTATCATAGTTGATGTGTACGTAAGTATTTATAAGAGTAATTAGGTAAGTGTGGTATATAATTTATTCTAGCTATATAATCTTTACCGAATATTTTTTCTAATATGATTTTCCTTATATCTATTATTCCTATATCCTTAATCACATACAAAATAAGTATTTTAAATTTATCTACCATTACATCAGATAAATAATTATTCATTTTCATAAAATTGCTATTTTCAAAATATTCCATTCAATCATGTACATAACAAGATATGGTCATCTTAGATTACTATATACTAGATTATTCTTAAATAACATGTTCTTCGGTCACTATTAGCATGGTAATCTGGATATTTTTCCCTTAAATAGCGCCTCTACTCTGGTTACTCCCCACCACAGCTTCTTGCCTTATTGGTTTCACCTTTAGGATGGCATAGTTCTTAGGGATTTTTCTCCTTTTCCACTTTGCTAATAAACTTCTTAACATATTATTCTTCGAATAATTCTACTATAAAGTAACTAACATGAATTTATTTTATCATACCATGATTGTTAGGAATTATGAATTTAGCTATTCATAATCATAAATAAATATACCTGTTCGGGTAGGTAAGATATTTCTAAGCTTTGTTCCTCCATAGATTTTTCCATTGAAATATACCTATTTTTTAATAACTAAGCAAAATATTTGTGGACAAGAGAGAGTTTTTGCTTCAACGCATCAAGGCTTGCTTTCTCTGCTGCCTTCTATGCCTCTATTTATAATGAGAGAATGAATAATTTACATGGTTCTAATGTTACAAAATAAAAAAAGGCTATCCTAATATGTCTTTACACGTTTCCTCTATACATTTGTCCTAAAAAAGCCAATAATGATGAAAGCTAATAAATAAAACAAGAAAAAGTCAAAAAGGCTATAGTAAAGCTATTTATATGATTCACGTATTTCATACTTCAAAGTTAGCTTTTTCTTTTCTCCATATGTCGCTTTCCTCCTTTAATGCTTTGTCTTTTTCTATTTTTGCTCCGTCTTCCTTTTATCTTTTTGTCGTATTTGTTGATTTTTTTTATCTTCTTTCCAGCTGGCATGCTTATCTTCTTGATTCTTTTATTCTAGACGGACTTCTGAGATAATATTATCTTCTCCATTACATCTCAAACATTGATGGTCTGGATATTTATGTCCAATTATCTTGCAATATCTTGTCAATAATTCGTCGGAAATAAATCCTCTCTTAATTGCTCTTGCAGTAGATTGTTTTTCTAGGTTAAGTAATGTCATTATCCATTGTCTAACATCTTCCATATCTGCTTGTCGTAGTTCTTTTGAATTTGAATAAATCATCTGATGGTCTCTTGAATAATAGCTCCATATTGGGTTTCCATTGGTATAATTATTTGCTAATTCTTGAATAATTGTAGCTAGTCCAATGAGTCGTTTATTTGCGTAGAAATCAGGTATCTCAATTCTGGGTATCTCATCTCTGGTTAATCCTATTTTTACAACTTGTATAACTGGTTTTATTTCGTTCTATAATATCGCTGCTGGTGTAGTATAACACTTTATATAAAATAGATTTCCTTTGGTTATTCTTTTATAGATGGTGAATATTTTATGTAATTCTTCCATAGCTGTTAGTTCTTCTCCATCTTGGGTGTATATGGTATTTAATAATCCATAGTCAAAACAAGTTTTTATTAAGCTTGGGTTGGTTTTGGGTAGTGCAATTATCTTGTTGTAACCTTGTAATTTTTGGGTTATATAGTCTGTGTTTGGTTCTTTGATATCTGTAGCTCTGGGGTTAAGGTTTAGGAAAGTTTGTACTCTGTAGATATTTTCTATGTATTTTTGGGCTGTATAGTTGTAAACTTTTTTATCTTGGTTCAGACTATCTCGATATGTGGTAATTTGTAGGGGTATGAACAAGGGGTCTTTCTGTGTTTTTGGTATAAATGGTTTCTCAAATATCTTATTCATATTCATGTTCTGATATCTTTGTCTACTAACTCCTCTGCTTGTACCTGCAATTGTAGATTGATAAACGTTATGGGTTTTATGGAGTGTCCCAACGTCTCCTTCTAGATCTGGAATTTTAATGTCTTCCAATCGACATAGCTCTGCACACTGCTGAGTTAGCTGATTTGCAGCTTTAGACTTCAGTTTAACTTCATTAGTCTTTAGCTTTTCTATTTCATTACCCATACTGTCCACTTTCATTGAAAACGTAGTTAGGGTTTTGAGTATCTTTTCTAAAGCATTGTCTTCTATTATATCAGTCTGTGTAGCTTTGTCTTGATATGTAATCTGCAATAACATTTTTGTTAGTACTAATTACTTCAATTGTAAATGTAATATTTAATATATTCAAGACTAGTCTCCGAATTTCTTTTGTTGTAACTGAATTTTATATTTTCTTTGTTAGCCACCAACGTACCTGTGTAGTATCTACAATGGTGTTCTAATTTTTCTTCTTCATATCTATATTTAAGTACTCCTCTATAACTACATTCACTAGCATCTGCTTCTACTATATATATAAATTTTCTATTTTCATCTGGAAATTGTAATTTTGGTAATTCTTTACAAAGTATTTTTATTTTCTGAACTTGTTTTTTTATCTTATTCGTTATAATTATATTCTACATCCTTTCTTAATTTTTTTCTGTTAGGGCTTTAGATTTTCTGCTAATTTTGGTATATATTTTCTTAATTGGTTTACTAATCCTAAAAATGATTGTAATTTCTTTTTTGTATCTAATTCTTCTTTTAAATTTATTATTTTTTTGTTCTATATGTTGTTGCATTTTTACTCCACTTTTAGCTATTTGTATTCCTAAAAATTATATCTGATTTTTCATAATTTCAGCTTTCTTTTCACTTAAACTTATTCCCGATTTTTCTATTATATCCGTAAATTGTTCTAATAATTTTAAATGTTCTTCTTTGGTCTTTGTATATAATAGTATATCGTCTATGTATACTATACAATTAGGTAGTTGTTTAAAATAACTATCCATATGTTGATATCTACCTGGTGCATTTTTATATCCAAATGGTAGTACATTCCATTCATAAAATCCTTGTGGTACCGTAAATGGGGTTAATTCCTTAGATTCTTCTTCTAACTTTAAATGGTAAAATCCTGATTTACAATCAGATTTACTAAAATAATTATATCCTTGTATTTGCCTTATTTTTAATATCTTATTTGGTATTGGGTAATTATAAGTCATTGCTTTTGCATTTAAATTTCTATAATCAATAATCATCCTACTTTTTCCTCTTTTTTGTTCACTATGTCTATTTACTATAAATGCTGGGCTATTATGTTTACTATTACTTTTTGTTATATATTGTTTTTCTAATAATTCTTCTATATGCATTTTAAATTCTTTTAAATCATCAAAATTATATGTTAATGACTTCTGGGTTATTATGCTATTTTTATCTATTAATTCAATTTTTCAAGTGGTTTTATGTTTTTTCCATCCTTTTAATGGATCTTCACTATATAATTGTTCTAATTTTTCTTAATTATTCCTATCTTATTTATTGAAAATATAGTTATTTCCTTTTTATTTATCGAAAATACGACCAGTTCTATTGTATCTTCGGTATTTTTTATATTTTCTAATTTTTGTATAATTTTTTTCACTTCCTTTTATCCAATTAGTTTTCTTTCTTATTTTATTAATAACTATTTTTGCTCTTACTTTCTGTTTACATGGTGTTGTAAACCACCAATCTGTTCTAGTTATTATATGTGGGTATAATTTATCTAGAAACGGCATTCCTAAAAGTATATCTTTTGATGTTAGCTCATAATTATAGATTTCTTCTATTGTTAATATTTTATCCCATACTTGTGTTTTTACATTCTTAGCTTTATAAGTAATTAAACTTCCTTCGTTATTAAATCCTTTAACTATTATTGGTGTTTTTAATTTATCCCATTTACTTTCTCGTAAACAATTATATCTACATAAATTAGCTTCTGCTCTTGTATCTATCATAGGCGTATAATATCTACTGTAATATCCTTCTACTACTATCTTCATTAATACATATATTTTCATTTCATGTTAAAGTTCTTCTTAAGAATAATTTCTCTCTGTTATATGTTATGGTTAATTGTGTATGCTCTATATTATATGGTTTTACTTATTCTAGCCATTTTATTCCTAATATTATGTCTGTTTTTTGCATTTCTTCTTTTACTTCAAATTATATTTTTATTTTTCTAATTCCTATTATTATTTCTTTTTCAGCTATATTTTTAGTATTTATTAAACTTCCTGGTAGATCTGGGTATATATTATTGTCAGTTTTTATTTCCTCATTTTTTACTAGATATTTTGCTATATAATTTTCTTCTTGTCCTGTATTTAAGAGTAATAAATATTCTTTTTCATTTACCTTTCCTATTATGTAATATTGGTTTAAATTATCCGTTGAACTTGTTTCATAACTTGTTCTTTTTGATGAGCTTGATGATTCTGGTTTTTCATAAGTTATTCTTTTTGTTGTACTTATTTATCATTTATTATTTCTAGATCTTCTTCTATGTCTATATTTCTGTAACTATAATCATTATTATCAATTGTTTTTACTAATTTTTCAAAAGGACTTTCTATTTGTATTTTATTAATTTTATTTTTTCCCGTTATTTTATATTTTTTTTGTTAATACATATAGAGTTTTACATCTTGCTATAAATATTTTACTTCCTGCGGGTTAGTTCTATTCCTGATATTTTCCAATATAATACTAATGATTTATCTATATTTTTATCTGTTATTGCTATTGAATAATTTGCACTTATTATAAATTTAAATTTTTGGTATATTAAATTTCCTTTAATTGCTGTTATTATGTTTTTTTCTATAGGTCTTATAATCCTATCATCTGCTAAATATAATTCTATTGGTGTATCTATTCCTTCTCTAAAATATGTTTTTATTAATATTTTTGTACCTCCAAGGTGTACATATTTTATTGGGTCTCCTCTACTTTTTATATCGTTTATTTCTTTATTAATTAACTTTTTTGTTACTAGTGGTATACTAGCTTTTCCTTTTGCATATCTGTAGTCTATTACATGTTCCTTTTGGCTTACTACGTAATATTCTTCCTTTTTCCTAGTAAATATATTTTTTATTGTTGGTATTTTAAATATTTTTTCTACACTTAAGTCTAACTCTTTTCCTTTTATTTCATCAAATACATTGTTATCAAATATTATTTTTTGATCTGTTCCTTCGTCATTTAAATATTCTTCTTTTGTTATTATTTTAATATCTTCTTCAGTCATTTGGTTTATTTGTATATCTTCTTCAGTCATTTAATTCGTCTAATTCACTATCTATTTCATCATCTTCTATTTCATTATCTGTTTCAATCTCTGAAATTTCATATATACTGTCTTCACTTTCTAATTCGTAGTCTATATAATCTATCTGCATATACTCTGTATTTTCTATTTTTATTTCTGATATTTGTTTATTTTTTGGGTTTTTAGGTAATTTACAATCTCTAGCTAAATGTCCTAATTTTTCGCAATTATAACAAGTACATTCTTTTATAGATTTCTTTTTCCTATATGGTCTTTTATGTTTATAATTTTTTACATAATATCTTTTTCTTGGTTTCTTATACTTATATTTTGATTTCTTGTATTTCTTATATTTCTTATGCCTTTTTCTTTTCTTATAATATCTTTCTTCGCATCCAAATTGAGGTGCTATTTTATCTTTGCAACATGCTAAATTTCTTATTAATGTTTTTTCCATTTTTATTTCTTCTCTATATTTTTCACATAGGTTTCTATACCATTGTTGTAAAATTTCATTCTTGCTCCTAGAGTATCTACTATTTTTGTTTCATCCTAACTTTTTATTATTTTTGAACTAAATGGTTCAGGTAATTTACTAAAATATAATTTTCTTATTTCTTTACTTTCTTCTATATTATATGCTCCTTTATAATAATATTCTTTAAATGTGCAAGTAGATTCATCTATGCATCACATATTACATATTGCTAATTTTAATATTAAATTCCTATTTGTATATTTCTCTTCATTTTGTTCTTCTTCTGTTGTTGTCATGCTACTAAATTCGTCTTTTATAGCTATTTCATATTTTTTTTTAATAATTCTATAGGTGTTAGTTTAGTTGTGGTTGTTGATGATGTTCCTTCTGTGGGTTTGTCAGTTCTTAATACTCTTTTACTATTTTCAGTTAGATTTAAAAACCATAATTTCACTGTTCCTATTAGTGTTCTTTCTATATATTCTGGTGCATCTATTACATTTATATTATTATCTAATAATTATTTTTTCATATATCCTATCCATAATTATATTGTTTTTTCTGTATCTATTATACAATCTAAGTCTAAAAAGTTATAATTTTTATTAACTATTTGTTTTGGTGTCCATTTATCATATTCATTCTTTAGATTATATCTTTTAAACTTATTCTTATAATATGTAGGTTTTCTTATTTCTAATGTTCTAGGTATTATATTTTCATCTTCTTTTTTATCAAGAGTGTTTATTTTCGTGTTTATATTTTCTAAGTTTTCTTCATTAATTACTTCTTGTTTTTCATTGATTCCTAAATTTTTTGTATTTGTTAAGATTTTTGTATATGTTTCACTATCTTCTAAATCATAATTATCTGTTTCTTCAACATCTATTGTATTAATTTCTAATTCCTTGGTTTCTATTTCTAATTTTTCTTTAAATTAATTTATCTCATTTAATAATTTTTGTTCTTTATCTTTTTCTTCTTTTTCTTTCTGTCTTTTTTCATACAGATCTTTTAACATTTGTAGTTCTTTTTCTAATTCAACAATCCTACTATTTTTAGTTTCTTCTATTTTTCGTATTTCTTCTGTAGTTTGTTTTTTTATTTTTTCTATTTCCTTTTTTCTATCTATTTCTTCATTTTCTTTTTCTATTTTTACCATAGCTGTCAATTTATCTTCTAATTTTAATTCTTCTTTTTCTAGCATTAAATATAAATGTTCACCTATTTTCTTATATCGTCTTCCTAGGTTAGAAAATACTATTTTTATTTTTAATCCTTCGTGATTTTCATATTTTTTTTCATCTATTATAAATTCTTCTTTGTTCATTTTATTGTAAATAGTTCATGTTGATATATATATATATATATTCTAAACTATCTATTTGTGATTCTAAATTTGATATTTCATCTTTTTGTGCATTTATTGAGTTTTTACTAACTCCGGCAAATATATTATAATGTAGTTTTTCAATTTTTATTTTTAATTTTTTACGTTTTTTTAGAAATAATTTGTTTTAATTCTTTGTATTTTTGTACTTTATTCATTTAAACCATATTTATAATATTTTGGTGGGTATCTAAATCCGATTTTATCATAATTAGGTGGTATGTGTCTCATTCTTCTAGGTTTTAAATAGATTATTAATTTTACTTCAATACTAGATATTAAGGTAATTAGGTAGACTAATCTTTGTGGATTTTCTTTTGTTTTATTTAGACTTATATATTCTGAATAATTAAAAATTAAAGAATCTTTAATTTTTCTAAAAGTTTCTCTGTTTTTAAATGGTCTTCTCATAATTAATCAATATAAATTAATCTCAAATAAATCCAATCTAATGTCAAACATATATGCTACTTCTGTATTTTTTTAAATAACTGGGCTCTGATACCAATTGTAGGGGGTGCGGATTAGGCATGGTAACTTTAATAGATGATAAATACTTGTTGAACTAGAGTTCAAGTTGGTGTTGCATGTATACAGATTCTTGTACCCGAACACCATAAAATAACAATCTTAAGGAATAATTTTGCAGAATCTGTATTGCTTGTTTTTGGAGATTAAAGCTTTAAGCTTTCTACTCCGTTTGAACTTAACTAGTGATTCGAAGACATAAAATCTTCATCACAAGTTAAAGATCACTTGTTGACGATTGAAAGTCATAAAAACTTCATTGTTAACTAGAAACAAGAAGAAGAGTTTAAAGTTGCTTAACTTTATACACTACTAGAAAAAATGAAAAAACCGACCACACTTTGTGGTCGGAAAAAACCGACCACATGTGGTCTATTTTTTTTTTTTTTTTAAAAACCGACCACATGTGGTCGCTTTTATATTTTAAAATATCAAAATATTAATTTCAATAATTTTAGTATTAATTATTATTTCTTTTACGAATAAAAATAAAAAAAATAACAAAACCAACCACTTGTAGTCGGTTTCCTTTAAAAAAAATAATTATAAAATAATTTAAAAAAAACGAACACAAGTGATCGGTTTTTATTTTTTAAAATTATTTTATGTTAAAAACCACCACTTGTGGACAGTTTTAATTTTTTTTTAAAAAAAATATTTTTTAAAAAAACCGACCACATGTGGTCGATTTTTAACAAAATTAAAAAAAAAATTAAAAAATAAATTAATTTTAGAAAACCGACCATTTTTAAATAAAATAAAAAAAAAATAATTTTTAAAAACCGACCACATGTGGTTGGTTTTTAATTTTAAAAAAAGTAAATAATTATTTTTAAAAAATAATTATATAATATAATATTTAATTTATGTAATCTAATTATTATTAGTCGTAAAAATAATATATTAGATTATATATATAATCTAATATATTTACTTTATTAAAAATAATCTAATATATTATGTTTTAAAATTATATTGATTTCACGGAGTCAATAACCAATACAATAATAATAAAAATCAATAAATCTTAGATTTTGTGAAAAAACTTACACTAAAAAATATATCAAATATAATATACAAATTACGTTAAACTTAATCTTTATCTTTTACTTCTGTTATACAAAATACATATTTTCCTTTATATATACGTTAAATGACGTTAAACATGCATAATCTTTGTATAATGAATATGTATGTATATATATATGTCATACCGTTCGGATAGATAATTGAAAAATGATGTTTATAGTACGTGTTTGAAAGCTGAAAACTGATGTTTATATAGTACGTATTTGAAAGCTGAAAACTGATGTATATAGTACGTATTTAAGAGTTGATATATATGATGTAGTAATCGATGAACTATGTAGTAAAAAACTAGCAAAATCTATCCAAACATATTGAATACATGATCGATGTATATAGTACGTATTTGAAAGTTTTGACACCCAATTTTTACCTCTCGATGCTCTCTTAGTCTTCTATTTTGTCAAAATTATTTAACCTTTAATATTAATATTTTATTATTTTCAACAAGCTACATTTATGATTTAGAAAATGTATAAAGTATTTTATTGTTTTTAGTATCATTTTTATAAATATAATAATTCAAATAAGACTTTTTACATAATTTTATTAATTTTTTTTCACGTACATGTGCACATTCACAATTTATAAATACATTGCCAATTATTATTATTATTATTACTGTTGTTGTTGTTGTTATATTTATTAAAATAGCAGTCAATTTCAATTTACTCTCCTATGTAGTTTAATTTCTAGTCATTATTGTACTCAATTTGTGTCAATTATGATCAAAATTAACATCAATTTGGCCAGGAAATCAAATTTCAATTTTTGACCTATATATGTACATGCCAATCGAATATATGTATATATCTCGTGTAGTGACGTATGCAGTAATCAAAAGCTATGTAACTGAATCTAATTAACCGATAATCCAATTGAATCTATGAAAGGTGGACTTGTGTTTTGAATATAGTTATTTCAATTCAACTGAATCAAATTTCAATTCTTATTTATTATTGTTATTATTTATTTTTATTATTATTTATTATTATTATTATTTACTACAACTACTATTTAAATTACAGCCTAAATTAAAATTATCTTGCCTAATTTATTCACCTTTTAATCCAATTTATTCAATTTCTTACGATCTTAGCCTACTCTGTTTAATCTATTACAAATCTAGCCAATCTACATTGGGTTCATTTCAATTTTAATCCAAAATTGAAATTTTAATTGATTGACCCTATTCTAATCTCAGTCGTTGTTCAAAATTGATCCAACGGCTGAGATGAATTCAAACTTTGTCTTCCTTTTAATACCCAAGACAACAAACAAAACCATAAACCTAAAATCATCCGTCTCCTTCTCTTTCTCCCTCTACCTCTCACCATAAACCTAAAATCATCCGTCTCCCTCTCTTTCTCCCTCTACCTCTCTTCTCTCCCTCCTATCTAAATCCCTACCGCCACAGCTATTAACAGTGGCGAGCCAACCCAGCGCTGCCTCTGGCTCCCTTTGTTCTCTTCCGCCGTTAACAACTAGCTACAGCAACAACCACGCCAACCCTTTGTCTCCGACACCACCAACAATGGCGACAACAACCGCGCCAGCCATAACCATCTCCGGCGACCTCCCCAACGAAGACAATGCCACCAACAACGGTGCCTCACTTGTCCATCGTCGCACCAGCCTCAACGCCACCAGCAACCGCGAATAGCGACGAGTTAGGCCCCCCGCCAGTCCTTCTCAGTCAGCTATCTAACTCTCTTATATACTCATAAGGTTATATGTTTATCTTAATGAATTCACGTTTAGATTTATGGATTAGCCATCTGCAAGTTAGCCACTTTAGGCTTTTGATTTATGGATTAGCTATTTTAGGCTCATAGATGATAAGTTACATTATTTATTAATGTTGTTGGGGACTCATAGAAAGTGATATCATAATACATGTTGCCATGGACATAAGATCTAGATTTTCATTACTCCATGGGGAATGAGATTTTAGATCGGTCCATGTTGCTTTTAGCATATCTTAAGATTGTGGAGATCATCTATATAAGGCAATGAGGGCATTCCTGGAGAAAATTAGTTGTGTTAGAAGTCATGCAGGTCATGCCATTATGTCATAGTTCTTAAACATAGGATTTTATAGAGTTATGAAGATTATGGAGATTTTGAAAGATTCAAGTTATTTTAGAATTATAGAATTGTGGAACAACTTTAAACTATTCTTATTGTTGAACATAACAAGAATTGTAAGGATTCAAGATATCTTAAGAACAAAGCAAGAACGAACACCCTATTTTATTAAATTTAGAATAAAAGGGTTAATATTGAAGATCTTGAAGTTTCATCATTATAGTAAATTCTCATGTTGGGGACTCATGATATTTTTAGGGCTCAAGGTAAAATTCAATCGTTCAATTAATATCCCCAAAGTTGATGAATTTCATAGATTACATATTTTCATAAAGTTATAAGATTTATAATTTCGTGAGTTCATGATTAAGAGTTCACATATAATACATGGATTAAGAAAATCATTGAGGAGGAAGTTTAACCATGAAAAACTAGTGACTGGAAGAAGGAGGATAGGCTTGATTCTTGAAGCAGTTTTCTTGGATTCTTGAGATTTTGTATTGAGAGGAAGAAGAATGATGTTCTATTTGTTGAAAATGTAAGGATAGTAGTCTTGTTGAAAATGCTTAAGTTTTGGTGACTTTAATAGTGAACTAGTGTTTAGGAGGTGATGTTGTTGGTTACTTTATTTGTTGAAAATGCTTAAGTGTTAGTGACTTTAAAAGTGAACTTTTTTTTAGAAGGTGATATTGTTGGTTACTTTATTTGTTGAAAATGCTTATGTACTGGTGACTTTAATAGTCAATTAGTGTTTAGAAGGTGATGTTGTTGGTGACTTTACTTATTGAAAATGCTTAAGTTTTGGTGACTTTAATAGTGAATTAGTTTCGTTGGTGCCTTTGTTAGTTGAAAAAGCTTAAGTTTTAGTGACTGTAATAGTGAACTAGTGTTTACGAAGTGATGTTGTTGGTGACTTTATTTGTTGAAACTGCTTAAGTTCCGGTGACTTTAATAGTGAATTTTTGTTTAGAAGGTGATGTGGTTGGTTACTTTATTTGTTGAAAATGCTTAAGTGCCGGTGACTTTAAAAGTGAACTTTTATTTAGAAGGTGATGTTGTTGGTTACTTTATTTGTTGAAAATACTTAAGTGCCGGTGAATTTAATAGTGAATTAGTGTTTAGAAGGTGATGTTGTTGGTGACTTTACTTGTTGAAAATGCTTAAGTTTTGGTGACTTTAATAGTGAATTAGTTTCGTTGGTGCCTTTTTTAGTTGAAGAAGCTTAAGTTTTGGTGACTTTAATAGTGAACTAGTGTTTACGAGGTGATGTTGTTGGTGACTTTATTTGTTGAAAATGCTTAAGTGCCGGTGACTTTACAAATGAACTTTGTTTAGAAGGTGATGTGGTTGGTTACTTTATTTGTTGAAAATGCTTAAGTGCCGATGATTTTAAAAGTGAACTTTTGTTTAGAAGGTGATGCTGTTGGTTACTTTATTTGTTGAAAATGCTTAAGTGTCGGTGACTTTAATAGTGAATTAGTGTTTAGAAGGTGATGTTGTTGGTGTCTTTATTTGTTGAAAATGCTTAAGTGCCGGTGACTTTAATAGTGAATTAGTTTCTTTGGTGCCTTTGTTAGTTGAAAAAGCTCAAGTATTGGTGACTTTAAAAGTGAATTTTTGTTTAGAAGGTGAATTGTTGAAACTATTATTGTAGTATTTTCGTACTCACTTTTGTTGGATATTTTGTATGTGTTGTACACTTTTGAAAATTTCCATTTGTTTTTTTTTTTTGTGTTGTTGTATTTTCATTTTGGTTACTGCTGTATATTATTGTTGTGGTTGCATGCAAAATTTGGGTTTTTAATTTTTCTTTTTAAATTCCCAGAAAAACCGACCACAAGTGGTCCCCCTTGAATATTCCTTCTTTTGTTTGTTTTATCCCATCCAGAAAAGAAAAAACGTGAAGGGGAGGGGTACGTGGGTATAGGGGTGTGGGGTGGTGAGGTAGGGGTATGGGTAGCGGTAGGTGTTCTAATTTAATTGGGTAGGTTGTTAGGATAAGATAAATTTTGTTAGGGTAAGGGTTGTATTTTTTTTGGTCATTTTTTGAAGGAATAATTAAATGGGGTAGGGTACGTGGTTAGACGAGAATAAATAAATAAAAAATAGGTAAAATTGATCTTCGGGAGGGACAAAATTAGGTGTCAACATCATGCCCCCTTTGAATGTAAACATGAAATGTTTTTAGACAAAGAAGTTGACAGCGAGACCAAATTTTGACCCGACCATTATTCAAAGAAAGAAACAGAAGGAAGAAGGACAACCGGGTTTTAACTTAAGACATCCTACCTACCCAAGTTATGAGATAATCAAGTCACGGGTATTTCAAAGGATTGGAAAGAAAAGGACTATGCCGAGTTGGAGAGTCGAGTGAGGTTCCATCAAGGTTTCGATCCGCGGCTCTGTTATTACATCAAAATAAAAATTACAAGTTAAAGCATAAATGAAATTACAAAAATTCTATCTATGCAGCTTCTTTTGGACTCCTGACTTGAGTCTTATCACCCTATTCTTCAGGCGGGCCCCAGACTTGCAATTTCATCACTTGTTGTATGCTTTTCAATTGCTTTACCTTGTTGCCTGACTTTTAACTTCTTTACTTTGTTGCTTGACTTTCCATTTATTCGTCCTGTGCTTCGGGCAGGCTCCTGAAATCACATCAAAACTGGAAAGAAAATTATCCCAAGCAAAAATTATTATAAAGAGGAATTTCGTTTGCCAGAAAAGTAAAGTTCCCAAAAACAAGAATTAAAATTTTGCCCCAGTTTATCATCAAAGGACTTTTGTGAAAGTCACATCATACCTACTTGCATGTTGCAATGATGAATCAAGACTCTGACCAAGAGATGCATCTCTTGAGAGTAAAATTAAATGACTAAGACTAGGAAGTACGTCTCGTAGGAATTAAAGTGAGGAATTCTAACTAAAAAGTGCATCTTCTGGAGATACAAGTTTAAGTTAAAAAGTGTGCCACCTGACAAATAAAAACTAGCAAGGAAGTGCGTCTCCTAAGGATTAAGTGCAATAACTCGACTAGGAGGTACATCTACTAGGAGTCAATACTTAAGTTAGGAAATGTATTACCCAAAAAGCAAAGTTCGAATTACCCAATCAAGGAAGTGCATCTCCTTACCAATGTTTCTTGAATTATCAAAACAAGGAAGTGCGTCTCCTTACCAATGGCTCTTGAATTACTCGAACAAGGAAATGCGTCTCATCACAAATGCCGCTTGAATTACCAAACAAGGAAGTGTGTCTCCTTACCAATACCGCTTGAATTACCAACAAGGAAGTGTGTGTCCTAATGATAGCGCTTGAATTACCAAAATAAAGAAGTGTGTATCTTTACAAATGTTACTCGAATTGCCCAAACTAGGAAGTGTGTCTCCTTACAAATATTGCTTGAATTGTCCAAACAAGGAAGTGAGTCTCCTTACAAATATTTCATGAATTATCCAAATAAAAAAGTGTGTCTCCTTAGCAAATGCCGCTTGAATTACCCAAGCAAGGAAGTGCATCTCCTTACAAATATCGCTTGAATTACCAAACAAGGAAGTGTATCTCCTTTGGAAGTATGTCTCCTTATGATAGCACTTGAATTACCAAACAAGGAAGTATGTCTCCTTTGGAAGTGCGTCTCCTTATGATAGCGCTTGAATTAAGGAAATGCATCTCCTTACAAATGTTGCTCGAATTGCCCAAACTAGGAAGTGCGTCTCCTTACAAATGTTGCTTGAATTGTCCAAACAAGGAAGTGCGTCTCCTAACTAATGTTGCTTGAATTACCCAAACAAGGAAGTTCGTCTCCTTACAAATACTGCTTGAATTACCAAACAAGAAAGTGCATTTCCTCACAAATGTTGCTGGAATTACCCAAACAATGAAGTGCATCTTCATGGCTTTGAATATCAAATATGTGCAGCAATATTTCCTGTTACATTTGAAAAAGTAAGAATGTTAGGACCTTTGATGTTTAGGCTTTGAAATACTTGATTCGAAGGGAGCATGTGTTCCTGTTTCATACAAAGAAAACTTATTAGTTTAAAAACATGGTGACTGGTCTGTGGCTTTGGCTTTCGTGGAAATTGCTCTTGCCCCGGTTACATTTAACCTTGCTTCCTACTATTAGCATATGTCATTGACTTGCTGTATCATTGACCCAAGTTCCAATTTTTAAGAGTTCTTCTGAAACAAACACAGTATCTTTGCTTTTCCATGCTTCTCAGATAAAATCTTTGACCCTTGGTATTTTCATGAATTCCCAGAATTTTCTGTTGACACAACTTTCTGCATGCCTTATTTCGGCTCACAATCATGTCTCTTTCATGTGCTGGCCTTTTGTCTTGCTTTCTGCAATTGAAGACTGGTAGCCAGTTTTAAAATCTTTTCTCACTTGTTTCGACATAGACTTGACTCAACAACAAGAGAAAAATGACAATGACTTTTATTTGGATAACTGACTCAAGAAAGATAAACAAAATAAAGAGAAGAAAGAAAAGATAATGAATGTTGTTTTTGCGGAGAAATTTTGACTTTTTGAAAGAGAGTTGCCACTTAATTTTGAAAAGGAATTAAGAAACCTTTAGAGAGTTACTTAAAATGATTCAAAACAGGAAAATCATTTTAAGTTAGAGATTCTGAGTAAGTGGTTCCTATTAACATTTTAGGAAGGTGTTAGGCACCTAAAACGTCCGCTAACTTGCAGTTATCCGTACTGTTTGAAACATCTTTTATTAGCTTCGAAAAATCAATTTGTTGGAAAAATAGTTGATTAAGGAGAAAGCTTTTGCAAAAACAGTTTTTAGCGACTTAGTTAAGGATCTAACTAGCTTAGCAAGAAAAACATGTAAAACAAGTAAGCAAAAGGGAAAGGGAAAGGGGAGAAGTAGTGATTTCGGCCATTAGGCCCAAATTAATGAAACCTGTCCTAGTCTAGTTGGGTTTTCGACCCATTTTCACCTGTCCTAATTCTATGTTTCGAGCCATTTTGCTCAAACCTTACTCTACATGTATTAAATACAACTTTGGCTTTGAGGCCCCCAAATGAATAAATGAATAAATAAAAAAATTATAAATAAATAAATAAAAGAACTAGTAATCAATGCAAAATCTAACGATTTCTGTCGATGGGCTTCGAACCGTCCCTTCTTCCATCTTCTTATATTTGTATGCCATGTGTTTCGTCTAAACTTTCTTTAGGAGTTGACTCGAAAGGGAGGCCTTATTGGCACATTGAGATGCAAAGAGGGGTTGAGTCCATTTCGGACTCGGCCATATTCACATGCAAAAGAGAAGCAAGATAATTAGCATATATACTGATGTTAATTGCCTAACACAAGAACAATGATATGAAAAGAGGATATTTTTATGAAAAATGAAAATAATATTAACATGATTTACGTGAAACAGATCATATTGGCTTACTAATTCCTTTTTCTCTTTATTTTTCGAGAGGGCATCATATTAGATTCGCCTGACTAAAACATATATTTCAAATACATTTATCAAAGAGATCAATGGAAAGCATGACCTAATATCCGGTAAAAAAATAAAAAATAATTCAAGACTTTTAGGTCTATGAACCAGCATTAGAATAAAAATGAACTCAGAAACCTCACTTCTTATAAAATGTATAAAACAAGAGATTATTATTGAACTCAAGTGACATTTGAACATAAGTCCCACATTACTAATTAAGAGAAACATACGAACAGTGACAAACCCAAAATAGGCAAGATCAAAGTTTACATCTAAAAGAGAAAGGAAAATTCAACATTATTAACAACCCCAAAACAAGCCAGAGAAGGGAAAAAATAGCAAATCAAATAAAGAGAACTACATTATGTTTGTGAGAACATTGGGGCAGTGTACATTAATCCTAAATAGAAAGAAAAACAAGCAGGAGGAAACGGACCTTTTCTATGGAAACATATAGTTCGGCGGATTTAAAATGCCTAAGTAATCTTAATTATGATGAAGGGATAGACCCTATTTTACACAATTATCATACAAAGACGCCCACAATTTGCAATCTTCAAGGTGGATATACTACAAACGCAGGATCATTCTCTCTTTGACCAACTCGAAATGGACTTCCGGGGGTCAAAGAAAAGATCCTTGAAGGTTTGTAGGATCACTAACCTTACCATGGACATTTACCCACTATTCCATGGACTTTACAGGGAAAGAGGGTTTTAAGGAGCAGCCCGCATCAGACCAAACTAGTCGATTTAAATCGCCATTAAAAATTTTCACACTAAGAATGAAGTTAAGAGAAAACAAAGGATACAAATCAAGAGAGAATGCTATGTTAGAACATTGAAAATAGACAAGAGTATTCAGCTAGACTACAACAAATCAATCCATGGAAAAATGGAACACAAAATTCTATTATTTGTAGCATCTAACGACTACACCACAGTTACAGGCTTGAAAGTAGATAACAAAATCTACAGATATCTAACTTAACAACTTTAAGATAAAGAATAACCAGGGGGGCACTTTTTGCACTTTATAAAATCAATCATACCAAGCGTCCAAGAGTCAAAAGTCAGTTAGAATTGCACAATCGAAATATGAATCTATTACATCAGTTTTAATTTCCCTAGAGTTATATGCAGCAACATAGAATGTGTATTACCCGTCACAACCTCAAATTCATTATTGGATACGCAACTTGATAGCGAAACAATTTAAGCAAAAAATTAATATCTCATCGGATAAGCTCACACAGGAAGTCAGATAGCACGTAGTGTCAGAACATGCCTAATATGTTGTTTTAAACTATTATACAGATTACTCTATCCTTCAGAAATAGGAACACTAGTATGAGATTTAGAGGTATTCATAGACATGACAAAACCCTCCTTAATCATCTAAGATATAATACAAACAACTAGAATATACAATAACGTCTGAGAACTAAAAGTAAACATTTTAGCTAGCCTAAGTACAGAGAAGCATAAGTGTTCAGGTATTAGAACAATATATAAATTTCAGTCATATGGTCAGCTAAAGATACAAACATAAAGCAATTTGAAAGTAATGCCCGCATTTGTTTCAAACAAAGCCCTGAACATTATAGCATGAATTACACCTAATACACAACAAACATACCCCAACATATCTCCTCAGGTCACTAAGTAATAGGCAAAACAACACTCTTCATCAAAGCCAAATTGAAAACTACAAAATACTAAAATTTATTCATTCAAGCAACACATTGGTAGATAACCCGCATCGCTATCATTCATGAGATGATAATCGAAGTAGGCGATTGTGAAACTCACTACATGTCTACTAATTCAGCTAACAGACGATTACCAAACAATCCTAAGGCCGTCAAGGCCATCTACAGCAAAATAAGTCCCAGCCTCATTCACTATTAATACTGCACAGATAGATAATTCTACAGAGAGAAGGAGATGAAGGAGAAAATAATGAAATTAGAAGGGCAAAAACGTGTTTACCTCCTTAGGGGCAGTAAATGGAACGACGAGCTATCAACAAACTTGTCGCTATTGAAATCTCGCAACGTCGACTACCAACAGAGCGTCTCTTTGATTTTTCCTGTTAGAGAATTTGAAAACCACTCAGTAGAAACAAGAAAAATTTTCCTTTAAGACTCCAAGAATCGAACTCTTTTCGAACTCAAGCAAAAAGTCTTTTCTTTCTTTGCCAAACCCCTAATTTCCCAGAGGAGAAAAACAAAACCCAAATCTCAAACCAACTTCAGACCCTAATTTTCAACCTAAAAGCCTAAGAATAGTCACCAAAGAAAGAAAAAAATCCTCTTAAACGAGCCTCGAGAACTTCCTTTTATAGAGAAAAAATATTAGGATTTTTCCCTTAGGGCTTCATAATGAGGACAAATATTTTGAACATCCCCCTTGAGGATAAGGTTGGACCCGAATTCATTACCTAAACTCGTACAAATTTTTGTTTTCCTTGGGAGAATCCAAATTGGTTTCACCCAATAGGATAAGGAAAAGTAGAAATCCCTCCCCAAAACCAATGACATTCACACACCTTTGTACGAATTCGTATGACCGACCCGAGGATTGCAGAAAATGGATGTTGAAATAAGCCAGCTCACTATATTTTGGAAGATTCAACCTATTTCTTTGTGAATCTACCTGGGTCGGGGTCTGGTAGTCTCAAACAGAGCTGGGTCGACGCTGGATTTGAATCGGGCATTTACCATGGACGATGTTGCTGGTATCGAAATCGATTACGAGTCGAGTTATGGGTCTTGGGTATTATTGATGAATCGGGTCTGGGTCAGGGTTCATATGCTAATCTTTGGGGGTTGTTGTGGTGTGTAAATGAGAAAAGTAGAGAAGTAACGGATTGGGCCAGGGTCAAAGGTTATTGGGCCGATTGGTTAGGGCGGTTGGAGTTGTTATTGTTTCTTGGAATGGGCTGATTTATTAATAGGAGTGTTGGGCTGGTAGAAGAAGAGATAGGTTGCTGGTTGGTTTTAAATTAGGCCCGGATTGATTTAGGCTTCTTTTAGGCTGTGGAAAAGATAAACAGAAAGGGTTAGTTCAAACTTGAGTTGGGCTGACTGTTGAAATTATTTGGGCTACTTTTGGGTAGAGTTAAGTAGTTTTTGGGGTTTATTCATGAAGTAGTCCCAATAAGAGTGAAAATTGCTAAATCTATTTAATTTTTAGCCATTGAGGATCAATCTTGGCCATTTGATCTCAATTATGACTAAATCGAATAGATTAGCCAGAATTTGATACGAATCAATACTTTTTTTAATCTCGAGCTTCTTAATTTTGATAAAAATCCAACAAATATTCCTCCAAGTAGAATATTTTGAGAGCAAATCATATTCAAAACCAAGATTTTATCCATTTGAGTTAATTTTCAAGTTTAATCAATAAAAATCTAATTTTAATGAAAACATTTATTTAAATAACAAAATTTATACACTCTTGTAGATAAAAAATACAAAAAATGTATAATTGTTAATTAAATGATAAAATTGAATTGAATAAGTAATTTTAACCAGCATTTATTTGAACGAAATAATTGTTGTGATTTTATTTTGAAATCGAAGAAACTTGAAATTAAATTGAATTACGGAGGGCAAAAATTAGGTGTCAATAATTTTCCTCTCCCTTTGGATAGGGTGGATGCAAGTAACCCTGGGCAAAGGGAGGTTGACGTTTCTAATTTTTGTTTGACCACCAATTTGAATCTGAAAGAGGTTAATCTTTGCGCGAGTTTCATGGAGTTATGGACGGACCTCAGTATCAGGTTTTCTACATATCTCAGGTTACATGAGAATTCAGGCCACTTATAGTTCATAAGGCTTGATTTAAAACATGATTTTCAAAAAAATCACAAGCTATCTCAATTTTTGGAGCTTTTGATAAAATCAACAAGCTAGGGAATAGAGGTATTTGGGGGGAAATTGGAATCCAGTTGAGCTTTCTACATAGATCCCAGCCCACATATCCCCGAGACTCAGGGAATCAGACTGCTTGTAGTTTGACTCAATCAGTAGAAAAGATAGTATTTTATTTCAGACAATCTTTGGCTCAAGATGGGTGACCAGTCAATCGAGTTGCAGAAAAGAGGCTTGTAACCTCTTAACCATGAACGTGGAGATCTTCACATCCATAGGTAAGAACTTACCCGGACATAATTTCCAAAACTCTAAATGTGTTGCCACCCGAATTTGAAAGGAAGAGAAAGTTCCCCTCGATATGAGTTAAGAAAACATCCCAGAGGTAAAGCTGAGACCATAATATCCATAAATACCCATATGCCTTCTAATAGAGGCGTGGTTGGATGGTGGTGGTGATCATCATTTAGCTCGCGTCTAGAGAGTTTGACATCCCTCTCCAGATATGTCCCATTTTGCTGTTGAGAAAGAGTTCCACGTTGTGCTGCGTACTTTTTGGAGTCGTTCATACCTGTGGTTTTGATTTGAGATTTTCATTCATTTGGATGCTCTCGACAATTTCTCACACAAAAATCATTAGTGATAAGCTCAATTTACAAAAGAAGTATATAGTATTTTACCATATCTCCGCGTGAGTTGTTGTCTAAAAAGTGAAGTCATCCTTTCTTGTACCTTCAGAGTGGGGTGGCCTTTTTGGACACCGGCGATACTTTTGCAGAACGGTCCCTACAACCGTGTAATCTTATGCTGGTGTGGCAACCCTTTTGGTTACCTATATCACTTATTGTATAAGGCATGGTAACCTCTTCGGTTGTAGCCAATGATCGATTTATAAATTTTCCTTAAATTGTCAATCTTCAGATAATCTTGCACATTATTTGATGTTGTATACGAGGTGACTTACAGATAACCTTTGAATTTCTAGCTTTTAGGTAATCCTGCACATCATCTGACTCTGGATAAGAGATGACTTACAGATATCCCTCCAATCGCTAGCTTTCAGGTGTTCCTGCACATCATCCTATCTTGGATACAATATGACTTATAGATAATCCCTCAAATTGATCGTCTTTGGGTAATCCTGCACATAATCAATCTTGGATATGACGAGGCTTATAGAGAACCCTTGGACGTATCAATTTGACAATCTTGCATATCCTCCGGTAAGGATTTAGTTGCGAATTACGGATAACCTTTGAACTATCAACTTTTGGGCGATCTTGCACACTATCTGATTAGGATGTTGTTGTGGCTTACGGATGACCTACAAGCTATCAACTCATAGGTGATCTTGCACACTAGCCTATTTCAAATAATATGACTTATAGATGACCTTCAAATTGTAAATTGCTAGGAAATCTTATATATCATTCATCCTTAGATAGCGACCTAAAGGCGTCCCTCTAAATCATGTGCTCTTAATGTATTCAGATGCTGATTCATGAAAAGATGATGATATCCTCGATGCCAGCATTTTTTCTTGTATGTCAGCAGATATATTGAATACTGATGATATCCTCAACGCCAGCATTGTGTCTAGCGTGTCGACAGATATATTGAATGCAGATGATATCCTCGACGCCAGCGTTGTGTCTAGACATCAACAAATATTGAATGATGATGATATCCTCAATGCCAGCATTATGTCTAGCATGTCGATAGATATATTAGATGCTGATGATATGCTCTACGCCAGTGTTATGTCTAGCATATTGACAGATATATTGAATGCTGATGATATCCTTGACGCCAGCGATGTGTCTAGCGTGTCAATAGACATTGAATGCTGATGATATCCTCGATGCCAGCATTGTGTCTAGCATGTCGACAGATATATTGGATGCTGATGATATCCTTGATGCCAGCGTTGTGTCTAGCGCATCAACAGATATGTAATGGCCTTTGCGGAAATGATATGCGATGGCCTTTGCGGTAATGATATGCAATGGCCATTGTGGTAGTGATAAAATGATTTTACCTGGCTTCATTTGTCAGTGTCCTACTTTCTACATGTACCTGTACTCAAGGTAGACGATTAGTAGACACAAAGTAGCTTTTACTAGCGACTATTTTTAGGAAACTTCTAAATACGATACGTGTAAAGAAGACAAAGTGCTTTTGTTTGTCGCCTACGATCTTAAGAAATGAGATGGACAAATCAAAAGATCCTCAATAAATGGACATTAAACCTATTTTTAGGGCTACCCTAAAATACCGTTCTTGGGCATTAATGATCTGTTGTGGCTCCCAATTTGCTCAGGGATTTTTAAAAGAGACTCTCATTTTGCATATTGATCCCTGCATCCACAGAAAAATGATTAGTTGAATGAAATTACTCCATGTTGACCTTCTTCGATCCTTGATTTTCTCCTTGCCATCTCTTGGGCATTACACCATATTGAGACTTCCACCCTGACACTTTATCCCAAATGATGTCTAGGCAAGTACTAACTAAGTGAGTCGTAAAATTTTTGAAAATAGTCTTAAATTTTTGAAAATAATTTTGAAAACTTTTTTAAAATTTAAGAAAATTTCTGCCAGTCATGTCATGTACTAGCTCAATGAACGTCTTCCTCGCAGTTCTGACTATATCCGATGGATGGTTTCCAAAACTCATGATTATTGTTGAGGGTTTCTTCAAGTAGTTCTATCATATCCAAAAATTGAGTCTACCAAGACTTTGTTACAGTTGGTGGTTTCCAAAGCTTTAACCTCTGGTGCTGGGGAATTTGGAACATGTTCCGGCATTTGGTGGAAATTTTGAGGTCTTCCTCAAAATTTTTGCCCCAGTTTAAACTTGTTTGAGATAATACCAATCTGAGTGGATCTGAAGTCTTTGCTGATCTTCATTCTCTTTGTTGGATGTCGATCTTCTCTTGTGAATTTTTGAGATTCCTTCTCAAAAATTCTGCCCCAGTTTCCATTTCCTAGGGTTATATGATCGAGCCGTTGGGGTGCCTACGTATCCCATTGAAGTAGGAATCAGGTCAAACGTAGTTCAGGCCTACGCTAGGGATATATATAGAAAAATATAATGGGTTGACCGAAGCCGACATAGGCCACCTACGTATCCTTTTTATTGGGAATTCAGGTCATCACGTAGTTCATACATAAAGGGAAAGGATTCTAGGCAGTTACACACTAGCAAACAACATTATTACAAAGGTGATTACAAACAAACTAAGAAAACACAAAAACTAGAATGTCATTCAAACATAATATCTCTTTACAGCATCAGAATTGATTGGTTTGGTCCTCTCTGTGCCATCCATCTTAGACAAAATCAAAGCTCCTCCAGATAGCACCTTGCGAACTATGTATGGCCCTTGCCAGTTTGGAGAAAACTTGACCTTGTACTCCTCTTGGTGAGGGAATATTCATTTGAGAACCAGTTGTCCCACTTTAAATGCTCTAGTTCTTACCTTCTTGTTAAAGGCATGAACCATCCTTTGTTGATACAGCTGACCATGGCATACAGCGGCCATTCTTTTTTCATCAATTAACATGAATTATTCATAGCGAGCACGGACCCATTCTTCGTTACTCAGTCCAGCTTCCTGAATAATCCTTAGGGAAGGTATTTCGACCTCAGCGGGTATCACAACTTCATTCCCGTAGACTAGTAAATAGGGAGTTGCTCCTGTGGAGGTTCGAACTGTTGTTCGATATCCTAGCAAGGCGTAAGGTAATATCTCATGCCATGATCTATCATTTTCGACCATCTTTCTGAAGATCTTCTTGATATTCTTGTTAGCAGCTTCTACGGCTCCATTCATTTGGGGACGATACGCTGTCAAGTTGCGATGCATAATCTTGAACTGATCACAAATTTCTTTCATCAAGTTACTATTCAGGTTTTCCCCATGATCAGTAATAATCGATTCCGGCACTCCGAATCGGCAAATCAAGTTATTAATAATGAAATTGCAACCTCTTTCTTAGTGACGGCTCTGTACGAAGCAGCTTCAACCCACTTAGTGAAATAATTTATGGCAACCAAAATAAATCTATGCCTATTTGATGCTAGTGGCTCTATTGGTCCGATGACATCCATGCCCCAAGCTATGAAAGGCCAAGGAGAATTCATTGCGTGAAGCTCGTGTGGAGGCATTCGAATCAGATCTCCGTTTTTTGATATTTTGGACATCTCTGCACAAACTTACTACAATCATTTTCCATAGTCATCCAGAAGTAACCAGTCCTCAAGATCTTTCTAGAAAGGACAAACCCATTCATATGGGGCCAACAAACTCTAGCCTGTACCTCGTTTATCAACTTATTGGCTTCCGCCGCATCGACACATCTTAGGAATCCTAAATCAAGAGTCCTCCTAAAAAGAATTTCTCTACTTGGAAAGTAATTCTTTGCCAAACACTGGATTGTCTTCTTTTGGTTGTTAGTAGCCTCTTCAGGATATATTCCAGATTCCAAATACCTCTTAATGTCATAGTACCAAGGCCTTCCATAAGGCTCCTCTTCCATGTGTATGCAATGCGCGAGTTGCTCCTTCAGGCTTATTTCCAAAGAATCGATATAACTCTGGTCCGGGTGCTGAATCATGGAGGATATCATGGCCAAAGCGTTAACAAACTCGTTTTGTGTTCGTGGTATATGTCTGAAATCAACATCCTTGAATCTTCTGCATAATTATTGCACCAGCTCCACATACGGAGTAATCTTGGAGTTTTTTACCGTCCATTCTCCCCGTACTTAGTGAATCAGCAAATCTGAATCTCCGATGGCTAGCAATTCACGAACACCCATATCAAGTGCCAATTTGAGCTCTAGGATGCAAGCTTCATATTCAGCCATGTTGTTAGTGTATGGAAAACGTAACTTAGCAGTTACCAGATAATGCTGGCCCATTTCTGACACCAAAACTGCTCCAATTCTTGAACCTTTGAAGTTGACCGCCCCATCAAAGAATAGACTCCATCCGGGGAAGATTTCCATGATATCTTCTCCTATGAACAAAACTTCCTCATCTGGAAAGTATGTTTAAAGTGGCTCGTATTCCTCATCAACTGGGTTTTTAGACAAATGATCTACTAAGGCTTGCCCCTTGATTGCTTTTCGGGTTACATACATAATGTCAAACTCACTCAGCAATATTTTCCACTTGACTAGCTTTATTGTAGGCATGCCCTTTTGGAATATATACTTTAATGGATCCATTCTCGAGATGAGATAAGCTGTGTAAGACGAAAGATAATGCCTCAACTTTTGTGCCATCCAAGTCAAAGCACAGCATGTCCTTTCTATAAGAGTGTAAGAAGCTTCATATGGTGTGAACTTTTTACTCAAGTAGTAAATGGCTTTCTCTTTCCTGTCAGTCTCATTATGTTGCCCGAGGACGCATCCGAAAGCATTTTCTGAGACTGCAATAATGGGATTCCTTCTTTTGTAGGACCAAAACCGGTGGTGCAGACAAGTATTCCTTGATGCGATCAAAAGCTCTCTGACATTCTTCTGTCCACTCATTTAGTATATTTTTCTTCAACATCTTGAGAATTGGCTCGCATATTACTGTTGATTGAGCAATGAATCTGCCAATGTAATTCAGACGACCCAGGAAACTCATAACTTCTTTCTTGGTCCTCGGCGATGGCAAGTCTTGAATTGTCTTGATTTTGGATGGGAATAGCTCGATCCCCCTTCTGCTAAATATGAACCCCAACAACTTCACTGATGGCACACCAAAAGCACACTTAGCAGGATTTAACTTCAAACTGTACCTTCTTAATCTGTTTAAGAATTTCTCTAGATGATTTAGATGATCCGAACTCTCTCGGGATTTGATAATTACATCATCCACGCACACCTCAATCTCCTTATGGATCATATTATGGAAAATCGTCGTCATGGCCCTCATATATGTCGCACCTACGTTCTTGAGACTAAACGGCATTACCCTGTAATGATAAACACCCCAAGGTGTAATAAAAGCCATTTTTTCTGCATCTTCCTCATCCATCAGTATCTGATGATAGCCGACAAAACAATCAACGAATGACTGCATTTTATGTTTTGCACAGTTATCGATGAGAATGTGGATGTTGGGCAACGGAAAATTATCTTTAGGACTGGCTCTGTTCAAGTCTCTATAGTCAACACAAATTCGAATCTTGCCATCCTTCTTTGGCACAGGGACGATGTTGGCCAACCATGTTAGATATTTTGTGACCTCGATAACCTTAGACTGGATTTGTTTTGTCACTTCTTCCTTGATCTTTAGACTTAAATCTGGCTTGAATTTTCTCATTTTTTGCTTGACTGGATCAAACTCAGAATTTATCGGCAATTTATGTGACACAATGCTGGTGCTCAACCCTGGCATATCATCATAGAACCAAGAAAACACATCGATATACTCTCGCAATAGGTGGATAAGCTCTTCCCTTTGTGGCGCCGTGAGGTGGACAATGAGACTGGTCTCTTTAATTTTATCATGATCTCCCTAGTTGACTGTTTCAGTATCTTCCAGATTGGGTTTTTCGTGATTCTCAAATTCCTCCATATCTTCAACTAACCATTCCTCGTCATCGTCCTTCCAACCATCATCGTCTCCTTCATTTTGTTCGTTCAGGCTTTGATATGACACAACATTGGAAGGTTTTAAGCTACTGCTACTGTAATGGACAAGCAAACTAAGTTAGATGATAAGAAAACAACAAAACATATGATTAGGAGCGTTTTAGAAATAATATAGTTTTCCAAATAAATGAAGGCCTTTTTATTGAAATTTGAGAAATAATTACAAAACCATGGCTTGTGACTTGCACAAATACAAGCCCCCGCCTTTTTTGAAAGTAGTAAGATACGAAAATAAAGTTTTAAGATATAAAAGGTGGATCGCGGGGCCTCTTCTGGATCATCATCGATTTCAAAACTATTGACGGGCGACGGGTTATGAGTGGAGTGGAGATCCAATTTTGCAAAGCCTCCCCTGGTGCAATCTGCTTCACCCCGCTGGACTCTAGGAGATCTTCTGGTACAGCGTTGTATCCTTCAAACAAATATCCTATCCCATCCCCAAGACCATCATCATCTGACATCTCTCATATGGGAAATGACTGGAACAGGAGTGCCAAGGGCCTAAACAGACTCTTTTCTGGCTCATCCTCAACCCTATCTTTTCTGGTAGGCTGATACCCTAACCAGTGCTTAGTGCTTCTCTCTGGGATCACAATAGGCTTGATAATTTCTTATAAATTCTTTCCCAAGCCTCGATCAGGTTCAAACCTATTTCTTAACATCACAGTTGCAATTATTTTGTAGACAGAAGGCATTGATATTTTGGGTGTCGAATCTCTTTCTACAGCGTTTACAATTTCCACTGTATAGAAACTGCTACCTTTTGGAACATCTTCAATCACTGGCACATAACCATTGGGATGGTCCGCTGACTTTCTTCTCCTTGGATGACTACTTCATCATCTTTCCAAATGAACTTCAATAATTGATGAAGGGTTGATGAAATTGCCTTTGCCCCAAGTATCCATGGTCTTCCCAAAAACAGGTTGTAGCTAGGATGGATATCCATAACATAAAACTTAGTCTTAAACTGAGCAGGCCCCATTTGGATGTGCAAATTGATTTCTCCTATGGTATCTCTCTGCCCTCCATCGAATGCTCTCACATTTACATGGCTTTGATGAATTTTCCCCAGATCATAGCCTATTTGGACGAACGTAGAGAGGGGACACATATTCGCACCAGATCTGTCATCTATTAATACCTGATTAATTGCATAATCTCAACAAATGATGGTGACATGCATGGCTTATTTTGTATTTCTCCTTCAAACGGCAACTCTTTATCACTGAATGATATGCGATGGTTCCCCACAACATTCCCTATCATCGCAGCCAAATTCTCAACGCTATATCGTCCTGATCACGTCATTCCCTGGGCAGCGATGGTTTGTATAATAAATTCCTTCTTTGGAGGGGGAGCGTACACTTGAGTCCGTGCAGTCATCACTATAAATAGCACTTTCTCACTGATACTTAAGGCAGCCACAACTTTCTTTATCTTTCCTACCTCTTCTGCCCTTTTGCGCTTTTCGGAGTTCACCTAGGTAATGGTCTTACCAGATGCCCATTCACCTTCGATTTCAATCATGTTAACTGTAGATCCCCCATGGTTGGGCAGTGGATTACTGCTAACATTTGAAGCAGGTTCCTGAAGCGTGATGACCTTTTGATCAATCAGATCTTGGATTCTGTGTTTCAAGATCAGACAATCCTTGGTACTATACCCTGCTACCCCTGAATGATAGGTACAATTTTGATTAGGGTGATAAAATCGGGAGCTAGGATTGACAGGCTTTGGCTGTACTGGTTGCAAATGACCAGTATTCTTCAATCTTTCAAACAATTGAGTGTGACTTTCAATTAGTGGGGTGAAGTTTCAGGGAGGTTTCTTTTTATGGTTTGGATGCTAGGGGTTATGTGGGCTTAGGTTTGTAGGAGGGGGTACTTGGTGGTAATTTAGAGGTGTTTGGAAATTTGTTCGGCTATTTGGGGGAGTAGTTTGGAAATGAGACTGATAATTTAGAGGTGGAACTGGGTATTGGGGAAAGATATTTGGCTGTGGAGCTTGGTATGATAGTGGGATGTTTGGGAGTGGAGTTTGGTATTGGGGGTGGATGTAGAATGCATGCAGAAGGTTAGGTGATGGCGGGGAAGATAAAACGTTTCTAGAGTTGAACCACTATTTCAATTTTGTAATAGAATTGGCAGAAACCCCACCTACCTCTTCCTTATTCTTCTTACAAAACATGGCAGTTCCAGATGATGTTGGGGCTTTGGCAATTTTTTCTGTCCGAATACCTTTCTCTAATGATTCTTCTATTTTTACCAAATCTGTAAAGGTCGTTCTGACAGCGGACACCATCCTGGTACAATATTCTCCTTCTTGAGCGCGAGAGAACACGGATACCATTTCCTCCTCGGACATGGGGGGCTTGGCAGCTTCTTTCCTCCAATAAAAAGCATAATCTCAAAAACTCGTAACGCTCTTTTGTTTAATCTGATCTAGTGAATACCGATCAGGGACTATTTCAATATTGAATGAGAACCGGTCAAGGAAACTCTTGGACAATGTCTTCCGGCCAGTCCACCTTTTCGGCTCCTGAGACATGAACCACTCCAAGGCTTCACCATTCAAACTTTGATTGAATAGGCGCATTAATAACGCCTTTTTTTTCCCTATCCCTACTAGTTGCTTGCAGTACCTTCTTAGATGGGCCATTGGATTTTTGATACCATCAAACATCTCAAACTTAGGGACCTTGTATCCTTCTGGTAGGTCTACTCCTGGGTGAACACACAAATCGTCATACCCCAAACCGTCGTGGTCCTTGGCCCTGTAGGACTCTTTGATCCTGATGATCTCTTCTTGCATGACTAGTAAATTCTTTTCATACTGAGCCCTCCATTCCTTCTCCTTCTCCTCGTAATGGTCCATCTCGAGGTTAGGAAGGGGTTCACAAATATCAGGGGATATGATGGCTTGAGGAGGATTTGGAAGAAAGGCTTGATTTTGCAGATGGAGGGAATTTAGTTGGTAAGTGGGGAGAACTTTTTGGAAATTGGGAAGGTTATGTGGGCCTTGTACATAATTTGGCGGAATATGAGAGGGATTTTGCAGATTTGGAAATGAATTTGGTGGATTCGAAGGTAGGTTTGCCGTATTTTGTGGATTTGGGAGTAAATCTTATGGATTTAGGAATGCGTTTTGTTGATTTGAGAATGTGTTTTGAGGGTTTGGGAATGGATTTGAAGACGGGTTCTGTGGGGTTGCAGATGGATTTTGTGGATGGTAGACGTCTGGATTATTTTCACGATTAGTGTTTTGGACAAATGGATGAGCGAATTCGGATGATACGTTAGTTGGTTGGTCCCCGAGAATAAGGGTACTGAGGGGAGGGATTTGGAGTGGAGTTCCATGTCTCCCCGGAGCAGGGGCATTGACGGTGATGGCCAAGTTAGCCAATTCTCGAGTGTGATTTATTTCCTCCTAAAGCATTTCTAATTTTCTTGCAAGTTCCGCAATCATCTCATTCTGTTCCGCTATCACATTATCCCGGATAGCCAGTGCAATTTTTTTGTCATTTCCTGTTATTTTTGAATGATGGTCCGAGGATGGGATTTTTTGTACTTTCGATCGAGTGAAGTAGGGATGTTCTGCCAGTTTATCAACACGGAGTAATTTCTGTTATCTACAAAGTAAAACAACTCAAAGGCAAATGTGTTAGCTTCCGTATATGATAAGTAATGCAAATTATTTGACAGGAAAATCACACAGAGTTGTTCGAGTCATAGCCAAATTCATCCGTAGGTCATAGTGGATAAACTTGCCTTTGATCTCAACCAATGCATATAAGCACATAAAAAAGTTATATCACACAAGACATTAAAATAACGCGTATCCTAATTGGGGTGACCCTTTTTGAGCTAAGGGTTCAGGCCTAGTGATTTTTTGAAGAAAATATATGCTTCCTCAAAGTCAATCCATTAACCCCCAACTCATATAGACACAAAAAGGGCATAAATGCCTACAAAAGATAATGAAACAGGGATACAATTTTTAAGAAAAAAGGGAAATAACATAAAAGTAGATAAGTTCCCGCGCAGGGGAGAATAGAAAAGTTAGCTACTGGAGGCTTCTTCATCTGCTTTCGCCTTCTTTGCCTTGTTTACCTTATGTGCTATTTGATACCTATTGATGATAAGGTGACTCCCGTATAATTGTGCCTTGCAGTCGTAAGTCATTTCTTCTATGCTGTCGAGTTGGGAGGCCATGCTATCATCCAAATCGATTAGGCATTGCCTGGCATCATCAGCATCTTGCCTAGCTCTTCTCAACTCTTTCCTCAATGTATGTATGGTCAAAGAGTCTTCCATGTGCATCTTCCGGTACACAATTTCACTTTTCTGGAACTCATCTTGTAGCCTGTGAAGCCGAATTTGATGCTCGTATTCTATATCCACAACCCGAGTGGGCACATTTGGTCCCGTATTCAATGCTCCGGCGAGGCTCTTTTTCAACCACTCCTCGTAAGTGTCACTGACTTCAGGTTCATACCCTATACGGAAAGAGACTTCTACCCATTGTTTCCTTCTCCATCCATTTATCATGTAGTCTTTGAGCGAGGGCTTACTTTCATCATATTCGGTGAAGAATCTGAGCATAGAATCGATTTGAGGCGTCTCCTGCTTGATCTCTACCAGGATTGTAGGGGCGAGTTCCCCTAAGACCCAGGAGCACTAAAAAAGGCCTTTCGCCCCCTCGAATAATGTATTTCCCTGAACGAAGATAGTTAAGGGACCATTAGACATTGCCATCTCTTAATTCTCCAAGAGTCTTAAACCAAAATTCGTGGGATGCTTCCCTTTTGAACTTGCATAAAAATAACCACATGTCGTGCGATTCAAGCAGATTTCTCCTTATTTTGTGATTAGGTTGTGCCGTTCTGGGATTTTTCACCAAATGCATCATCATCCACCATTGTAATATAAGGTTGCAGCCTTGAAAGAAATGATTCTCGACTTGACATCTTTCCAAAGCGCGATATATGTCAGCGACAATCATGGGAGCTAAGTTGTGGAATACTTTTTTAGAATTCTATTCCATTCCAAAGACGAGTGCATGGGTCACTATGACAACGCTTGGATGAATTGTGCCATTTCCCCCCTGCGGGAACACCATGGTTCCAAGTAGGCCTACCGAGAATGCAAAAGCTCTTGTTTCCTTCCACTTTGCTTCCGACTCCAATTTATGCCCAAATTTGTGAAAATGGTTGAGTCTTTCAAACCAACGGTACAACAAAAGTGATATTTGCTCCATCTCGTTCTCCTATCCAGGTGTCGTCATCAGTTAAAAATGCTTCCTTGATCTTTTGACGACCCACACATCCGGGACTAAAATATTGTTATTCGGTGTCTCCTTTCTCTTAAAACACATTTCCGTACTCTCGTAGAAAATCAATACCTCTTCAATGGTGGGGGTCAATTCAACATCCCCGAAGCAAAATACCATGTTCTGATCATCCCAAAAAGTTGTTAGTACATGGATCATTTCGGGCCAAGCGTCCATCTCGATCAAAGAAGGAAGATAACCAATGTGTGTTCTAACAATCTTTCTCTCTTCTGTACCCATGTAATCCCACCACAGTTTTAGGTAATCATCGGGTTTGGTGACCATCTTGAACTTTTCATGAGAATTCAATTGAGCCATATCTACATAAAAGAAGACAAAATAAGCCTTTCCCCGACCCCAAAGGATAATGGATTGAATTTAGACAAGCATATATTTCTTCAAC